>NC_067128.1:16498737-16798737 GCF_021347895.1 Acanthochromis polyacanthus | reverse complement strand
TGAAGTGGTACTCTGCTTCGGAGAACCTGGATTCAGCTTGTAACTCCTACAAAAAGCACATTTACAACACATATTTACATAACTTACACACTGTATACGGAAAGGCTTCGTAATCACAGTAATAGTACATAACAAGGGCGCCAAATTAGAGTCAGAATTTAATTGAGAAGCATAATTCATGTCCCTATAGCAATCCCTTTTTCTAACTTGTGACACAGCAAAAAAAAAAAAAAAATGCTGACAAGACTGAAAGCGTTTAGTGATGCAAGATTAGTGGATTTTTTAACAATCTTATTTGCCGCTACTATCTGCAGCTCAGAGACCTGAAAGCGACGATATCTGGACATGATTAAAAGGTTGTAAAATAAATTTGTGTGTGGTCTCAGTGTGGACACTGACGAATGACTGACTATGGGCTTCAAAACTTCCTAATTCAGAGGAAAACTCAGTTCATTATTGTTAGAATATAAAGCAGTGTAAGGCCATTTTCGCTAGATAATTGGACAGCCGCAAAACACACTCATTTGTCTGCTGTTACATTCGAAACAGAGAAGAGATCCAAACCTCCAGAACAAAATATTGCATACAGCTGTAGTGGCGTCCGAACTGGAACGTTGTCTGAGCCTGTTGGAGCTTTTCAAATGAGAAATCTCATCACTGCCTAAATACTGCTGAGCTGTGGAGTAATGGCATCAACCAAGGGACAGTCCTTTTTCACTTTCAAACTGGTATCAGATGAACTACAACTATCAGATGATCTCAGTATTTTTGTTGCTGACACGCTTTCCCTCATCTACAAGTGATTAAATGGGCAAAATAAGTAGATATTAAATATACAGATAATTACAACAAAGAGCTTTTCCTTTCCTTTCCTAATAATTCTTCACTGTGGTTAAGCTTCCTTGTTACAGGCATGAAAAAAGGTGACAGGAAAGTGGTTGATGGCTACAATGTTCTGCGACTGATGCAGCCACACAGGTTGCTGTTAAGTTTACTAACACAAATAGCAGCCTTCAAATCAGGATATTTCTTTCATTCTGGTGAGAAATGTTAAAGGATCAGTTCACAGCTTTTTAGTTCAGTCTTTAGACAATAGTCATGGGATCAAGAAATAGGTTTCCCTTGCGGAACTTGTTCTTGAAATGTATTCATGATAGACAAAACATAAGCAGCTGACATGATGATGGATGCTGGGTGGTCAGCTGACTGAGAGAAGTTTGCCACAAAGATGGTGTTAAGGACAAAGAGACAGTTGGGGTCCAATCAGAGAGTAATGGAACTAAGTGACTCAATGTAGAGGTGTCCCCTAACATTAACAGACTGGGGAAAAAAGGGACAACTAGGCTGAGACGTATAGTAGATCAAAATTCCTGAATTTGAGGGTAACTTCAACGTATGTGTACTAAAATCCCATCTATGTAAGCTTGGGCTATGCAAAAATATCACAAAAAGTTTATCTGAAGTTAACGTGAGGCTGCAGCAGTCTGTTGTCCAAAGTTAGTGTCCACTTTCCGTGAAATCCCCGTCTTTGGTACCATCCCTCCACTGTGGCTTAACGAGGAAATTTAATACTGAAAAGACCATAACTGTAGAAGATGGCCAGTTGTGCAACTCAGATGGCTGAAGCTCTAAATATTAGCTTTAGATAAAGTTGTGAATACATTTTTCACAGAATGAGGACTGTGGGAGCATGGAGCAGGAGGAAGGATTACAGCGAGAAAACCTGTTTCGATGATCATATGAGAACCTGGCTATTGTTTGAACAGAGACTATGAGCTGATCCTTTAAGTTAACTGCTCCTGGCGGCTTCTGTGTTGACTGATTTCCCAACAAGAAACCAGCTAATGTGAATGAAAGAGGTGAAACAGCACGGAAATACAGTTCGACGAGGGGGCTAATTAACGGCTGAACTTTCAGGACTTTAACTTCATTTCTTGTGATCAGTGTTGGTGTTGAAACTCCATTATCAGCCCACTGCAGTTTGCTGTACCTTGGCCAGGTGGACGTGAGTCTCAGCCAGCAGTTCAGGGTGATGTTTGGCCACCAGACGAATAACATCATCAAACATCCGGTTCTTCTTGTACATGGTGATGGCGAGGTCAGGCTGCTTCACTGTAGCAAATAGCCTGTATGCACACACACACACACAAACTCAGGCCACCATTAGATAATAATCTCTTCACTTATTGTATGTAAGTAAAGCAGACAGAGGTCTTATTTACAATCTTCCATTTGAAAGCAATTAAAAACAAAAATAAAAAGTATGTGGCTTGCATTTGACATTGTTTTTATCCTGCTGTAATTAACCCTCCTGTTGTCCTCATTTACGGGCAGCAAAAAATTATGCTTCCTTGTCTGAAAAAAAATCCAGCAAAAAAAAAGATTCCCTGAATTTGTTTTTAAAAATTACAAAATCTTCAGGAAGAAAATTCCAAAAATTCCTTCAAGGTTTCCCTTAAAAGTTTTATTTTAAAAAAAAATCTCCAAATTTGGCAAAAAAATAAAGATTTAAAAAATAAAATAAATAAAAATTGTAAATAGTTTCAAAAAATTAATAAAAATATTCCACAAAAATCATAAAAATATCTAAAGTGCTTACATATATATCAGTAAAAGTTCTAATATTTTCTTTAAGAACATTCGGAAAAAAATCAACCAAAATCCAGCGAATTTCACTTTATCAGAATGAATGCAGGGACAACTCATTTGTTGTTTTCAATTTATAATTTGCTGATGATACAGTGATTGTTTATTTACATTTTATTGAAATAAAATAGGACCACACTAAGCATCACAGCGCATGAATGGCTTTGCTAACTGGTGTCACGCTAATTTTCGACAGCACATCTCTTTTTTCTGTCTTTAAAAACACAGAAAATCTCAGGGCAGTTTCCCAGCCTGTACTTGAACCGAGGTACAATCTCTTAGAGTACAGCAAGTTTAAGTAATGAAAATACATCTAGAATGGAGGGTGTCCCTGTGAGAGTTTAATCCATAAATGCAATGCAGGTACCTTTTTACTCACAGCAAAATACAAACCAAACCTTATTGCTATGTTATTATCAGTTTATTTAAAAAGGGACCATGTACAATATTATACATAAATGTTTCCATTTGATGCATTGTACCAGAGTTAGCTTTAAGCTAATTTTCATCTGCAGTCCCTTAGCAGGTCACAATAAAACATCGGCCTCCAGCAGCCAATGCTGTGAACTACTATTAATGTGGTTATTTGGGTCAATCAGGAATTGGAGGACATTTGGGCTTCACATTTTTTGAAAAACAAACCTTCTCTTTTACAGTTTTCTGCTATATATTCATCAATAATAGATCACAAACTATCAAAGGTTTGATTGGCTCAGCTTACACATCGGTGGCAAAAATTTTATTCCACGTTTTATTTGTTGTTTGCTAACCCTGTTCTAATCACAGTAACAGGGTTGCTAATCCATGCTAATGTTAGCTTTTTCTCAGGAGCAGAAGGCAGATATTTAGCTAGCTGCTACTGCTGACCAAGAGGACGAACTTACAGGTGGAAAAAAGTAAAGAAAAAAGCAAAAAGAATTTCCTCTTATCCCACACTGTTTTATGATGTCAGTTCCGGCGTATTATGTGATTGGCTGTTTTCTTCTTCCATCCATCCATTCTCTATACACCGCTTTATCCTCATTACGGTCGTGGGGGTGCTGGAGTCTATCCCAGCTGACTCGGGCAAAGGCAGGGGACACCCTGGACAGGTCACCAGTCTGTCGCAGGGCTACATATACAGACTAACAATCACACACACATTCACACCTACGGGCAATTTAGAATAATCAATTAACCTCAACATATTTTTGGATTGTGGGAGGAAGCTAGCCTAGCCACGCTAGACCCATGTTTTTGAAGGCACAAGGGTCTTGGCACGCTCGACAGGGAGGGAGGCGGGCTAAAAGGTTGTCTATCAAATCACTCTGCAGCAGTTGGGTAGGTATACAACCAATCAGCGCAATGAATAGGCTCCTAGAGTGCCGGAAATCAGAGGATGCGGTAGTTCGGTGAAGCCTTATTTATACAGTCAATGGGTGAAGCTCAAGTATATTACAGACATGTAAACAGAAAGATTATTCAGAGTCGGTGCTAATGGAGCTCAACGACTGTTGTCGTTTTTGTTGTCGACCCTGGCAGAGAATTAAATTCGTTGCCGTGTGTTGTCTAGTGTGGCTAGGCTAGTTGTTTCCGGTTGTTTCTGTCAGAATTGTCGCGCCTCTGTCGTCACTTAGTTACGCCCGCCTTCTGACTCTACACTTCATGGTGATTTGTCCGGCCAGTTTTAGGAGAATCCAGCCTCGAGCCTTATGGAGGGTAACTAGACCCACCGTGGCAGAGAATTAAATTCGTTGCCGTGGGTTGTCTAGCGCGGCTAGGCTAGGAGGAAGCCAGAATACCCGGAGAAAACCTACGCATGCACAGGGAGAACATGCAAACTCCATGCAGAGAGATCCCAGGCCCACCCCAGGATTCGAACTGGGATCTTCTTGCTGCAAAGCAAAAGTGCTAACCACTACACCACTGTGCGGCCCTTTTTTCTTCTTCTACCAGATAAAAACTTTCCAGTAACAGGGTTGTTGTGAAACACGTACCAATCATAATAATTATTTAAAATAACATGTTGATTAAAAATGTTTTCCCACAGAGACACCAATGAAAAAATAATACCAAAAAAAAAAAGGAGATTTAAGTTTAATTTCAACTGTTTTATTTGAGAATAAATTTTGGCCATCAGGTTGGTGGGACAAGAAAAAAATGGCCTTTTAGGGGCAACTCCAGACATATTTGGTATTTTTAGAAACATTTTCACACATTAGATATGATCTCAGGACAAGTAAATTTACACAACAACTACCTGTTTTAGTATCTTGTACACGGAGTATTTGAAATTTGAAGGGTGGGACAGAAATGTCCTCCAATTCTGGAATGACCTGTTTGCATTTACCTCTCAGCCTCCTTGAACTTCCCGTCTCTCTCCAGCTCCTGAGCTCTGCTGATGTACAGAGCCATCACCTCTTCCTCTGTCATACATGTAACTGCCAGCTGTACAGAAAACACATTGAGTGGCGGTGCAATTATCATTAGATTTGACATTAGGGCTGCATCGTGCATAAATACATTTTCCAGGAAGAGTCGATGTAATATGCAGGTTAATATGAACTGAGAAAAAACTCAACATTTGAATCCTTGGCACTTCAAACAAATGTCGTTGTTTAAGTGTGTCCACACTGACCTTGTGAGCCTCCTCCCAGCGTCCTGCTGTGGTGTACATGTCTATGGCATCTTTAATGTGACCTCCTTTCACAAACAGCTGCTCTGCCACCTACAGGCCAAAAAGAAAACAAGATACATACAATCTGCAACAACATCTTATTCCACAATTATTTATATTTCATTGAATATTACAAATTTTGAAAGCACACCTAGGACTATAAAAACTTAATCTAAATTCATTAAACACCATCACACAAAATTAATATAATGACAAACCTTTTCTGCAGTGCAAACAAACAAAAAAGCAATTAGAAAACAGCTCCGAGAACAGATAACCACTACTACTAACATATAGAGTAGTGTGATTCGTTGCCTGAGTGTGTAACAAGTTAATGGAAGAATTTAGGAGAGATTTGAGAGAAGACAAAGGGAAGCGCCTTCCGCTTTACCGCGAATAGATTTTTGCTACATAAAGGCAAAAGAATCTGTCATAACACCGGCTTCAACCGGTTGTTTGCCATTCTGATTAAAAACGTTTAGCCATTGTTTTCCGGCATAGTTTTTCTATAGATATCACAGGTGTGCGCTTCCTCATTGTTTATAGTTTGCACAGAATTTCACTTTCCTGCAACTTCCACAAGTTGGAGAGCAAAGAGCTTGTTATCTTAATTACTTTCTGTGAATATGCCCATAGAGCAATCTGACTGAAATAGGCTGCTATTTTCAGAGGCTGGCAGTCTGTGGAGGCTGTTTGGCTCAGCTGAGCTCATCAGAATAAGCACAGCACACTGCGCCTCGCCACCATCATCTCTCCTCTTTGTATTTGTACCAGATTTCTCTCGTTATCTTCTCCTTCTCAACACTCGTGCATTTTTGGTATTTATTAAAATTGTTGTTACAGCCACCAAACTTGTCATTTTTGCCAAAGCACCCTCGAGCAAACGCGGCCCACAAGGTCCACAGAGACAACGCAAAAGTTAAAACTGGCAGCTGACCTTGTGTGTATAAATATATATATATGTACGTGTGTGTCATGACTGACTGCACATATCCCTGAGAGAGGTGCAAAAATTGATTGCCAGTGGCAAAATGTCACAGCCTACTTTATCCCTCTGGCTGTCTCCATTTTAATGTCCAATGAGGAGTTCAGGGAGCAAAAACCAAACTCATGTGCTGACCTAAACACAATGAACGTTACCTACATTTAGCATAACGTAAAGAATATTAATGGGAAGTAAGTCCAATTGATTAACACAAAGCCAAGTTAGGTGACCACTGCTAACATGCTTGGTGTCTATGAGCACATTTGGAAAAAAATCTTCTTATAAACATTCAGCAGATAATGAACATTGCAAGACATCATCAGAGCCATATCTCTGATCATCTAATAAGCAAAAAGTCAAACTTTCACTTTCTGTTTGTTTCACTGTTTACCCACTATTGGCTGACTTTGTCTGGTGTCCATCTAGTGCTATGCAGATAGCGTGCAGAGGGTTTTACTTTATCAGTGAAAATGACTTCTTGGTGCTGGATACACAGCTGAAGGGTGAGATAATAATAACAGAAAAAAATTATGGCCAGTAAAAAAAAAACAGATAAAAATGCTCTGTGTGAGTCAGTCAGCTGAAATATTTTCAGAAGTCCATTCATTTCAGCAACAATTTCTACACTGTATGTAGTGTGTATATGTATATATATATATATATATATATATATATATATATATATATATAACAACATTAAATTAATCAGAAATACAGTCTAGACATTGTTAATGTGGAAAATGATCATTCTAGCAGGAAACAGATGGTTTTTAATAGAATATCTCCATTGAGGTACAGAGGAACATTTCCAGCAACCATCACTCCTGTGTTCTAATGCTACATTGTGTTAGCTAATGGTGTTGAAAGGCTAACTGATGATTAGAAAACCCTTGTGCAATTATGCTAGCACATGAATCAAAGTGTGAATTTTCATGGAAAACATGACAGTGTCCGGGTGACCCCAGGCTTTTGAACGGCAGCGTATATGGTGATTTATGAACAAAAAAATATTTAAAAAATACTCATTATTCAAGATTTCCATTTCTGCCTAATGCCAGTGGCTGGACTGTACCACCTGCTCCTGGGGGTGTCAGATCCAGTCCCGCAAGTACATTATGTTTTATGTCGGACATTTGACCATGCAATATTTTACTTGGTACACTATGTGTTAGGATGTAAGAAAATGCTATAATATATTGTTTATTGTATATGGAGGGCGGTAATGCCAAAAAGGCTTTTAAAAGGTTGATACTCTGTTTTGAGTTGGAACGACAACAACAACATAAAGATAACGGGCCTACGCTGGTGTATGGCTGCAGGATATGACTTATGTTCTCATCCATCCCCAAACCCTCCAAAAACCCGGTAGCCAATGAATTATTGTCAAGTCTTTGGCTGGCTCTAGGCTCTTCACCCAGCACAAATATCACAGTCCAACCACAAAACACACAAGTGGAAATTTAGAATATTGAGTCATTTTTCGTTTCTGCTCCAAAATCTAATTCAACTCAAATGTGAACAATTAAAAAAATTAAACTGAGAGACTATCATCCATTTGTGGAGTAATAAAAAATGCATAATTGAAGTTTCAAACCCACTTTTCATTTGATTCATTTTGATGGTGTCGACTTAACTCCCACGTGTTACACGGATCCCAAACAACACATCATTTGAAAAGAGAGGAATCAGCAAATGGAGGGGAATGCTCGAAACATTGGAGCCTCCCAGTTAAAAACACACACTTTACTTTAGGCAACTGAGCGAGAGCACACCTTATTTTAAATCCATGCACCTCTTTGTGAACAGAAAACCCCACAGTAGATCCAAAGTGATTTATAAAATGGTGTATTGGTTCTGTTCACCTGCAATCACTGAGATGTTACAGGATGAGCTGTTAAACAATCCCCCCCCCCACTCCTCTTTTCATTTCTTCACCTTCTTAACACTTTCATCCATCTTTTTCTTTTCTCCCCCTCCTCCTCTCTCACCTCATACTCCTGCATGGAGGCGTAGTACTGAGCTATCTTCATGTAGTATTTCCCTGCCGATGAGTCCTCCTGTAACTCCAGGATATGGACGGCTTTCTTCCACTGGCGAGCTGCGATGGCCGCCTCGATCGCTTTGAGGGAGCAGCTGAGAGGAAGACGACATAAACATTTCACAGTGCTGGAGTGCGACTGGTTTGTGCATCCACGAAATTCATCAAAAGAACTTTATGTGCGAAATGTCGACTGCGTTGTTGATGCTAGGTACGTTCCTCCATCAAACTGTTTAGACAGGGCACTTTGGGTTTAGGGTAGAGTTAAAATACTTCTTAAAACTTTTTCTGGCTACAGAAATGATCAACAAAAGAGGTATTTTTAACACCTCAGATCCTGGAGAGTCTTCTAGCATCTCACAGCGGAAATGAATGTGTTTCAGGTTGGAGAAAATAGGAAATCTGGCCGCTGATTACCTGTCATTGTTTGGTATTTTTGGGCATTAACATAGCCACATTTAAAGATAGCTCTTCTCAACTCTCTATCATGGTCCTGGTGATGATTTAAAGAATTGTTGGCCATCTCTGTTGGATTGTTTTCTACGTGTCATCTTTCCTCCTCTCCATCTGTCCATATCTTTGTCTCTTCACTCGTCTCCCTCCATCCCTCCTCTACACCACGTACCCTGCTTCAATGAAGTGGTTGATGGCAGCGTCCATCTGTTTCTGCTGGACGAGGTAGTCTCCCCAGGCCTCCTCCAGTTTCACCACCTCGGCAGGGAAGGCAACACGAGCCAGCTCCACCGCTACGGGAAGGCAGGAAGGAGAAACTTTATCCTCAGATATGTCTACTAAATAGCAGCACACACCACAAGATTGAAACACTGATGTAGATGCACCCTAAAATTACACAAAAGTGAAGTTGTGAAACAGGTTTGTACATGCTACGTTACACTTTTACCTTTCCTGAAAGCACCTCCTTTGCAGTAGCACTCCAAAGCCCTCTGGTTGTTCCTGATCTTCTCGTACAGATCTCCTGCCTGGTCCAAAGCAACAGACATTCTTTCGTCAAAACAATTTGATATTTATAACAATTAAAATATTTCAGAATTAGTCCTTCTTGCCTGCAATACATGGAACATTTCAAATTCTGAATTTCTTACACATACTTTGCTGTACATGGGGTTCATTGATGGGAATGTCACCATATACAGTGGTAAAGAATATATGGACATGTTCTTTTTTTTATAATCTTAGAC
This sequence comes from Acanthochromis polyacanthus, assembly GCF_021347895.1. NCBI lineage: Eukaryota > Metazoa > Chordata > Actinopteri > Pomacentridae > Acanthochromis > Acanthochromis polyacanthus. Next base: position 16,789,213 of record NC_067128.1, on the reverse strand, counting down.
TGTTTTTCATAGTTTGGTCATGACACTATCACTCCAATAAAGGTAAATATTACAGAATTATTCATGATGTTCTTGACAGAAAAAAAGTTCTTCCAGCTTTGTAACAACGGTTTGTGATTTTGCCCCTGTCTATTCCAAAATGAGAAAGTGACTGTGCACAAAGCAGGTTCAAAAGAAATGATTTTCCCAGTTTCCCAAGGAATCACTTGAACTCAGCCCCGCCTAACACCTCTGAGTGTAATACACTACCAGTCAAAACTTTGGACACACCTTCTCATTTAATGCTTTTTGTTTATTTGTGTTATTTTCTACATTGTAAATTAATACTGAAGATTAACACTTTTTTGTTTACAACATAATTCCATATATATTCTTCTATAATTGTGATGTCTTCAGTATTAATCTTCATTGTACAAAATAAATAAATAAAAAACACTGAATGAGAAGCTGTGTCCAAACTATTGACTGGTAGTGTATGTGCTGTATCACCATGAAACTTTAGAGTGGATCTCTTTTTCAGAACATCGCGAAATACTGTTAACAGCCACGAGAAAACAAAATATTTTTGAGAAAACATGAGAAAAATCAACAGGATAAGTAATATGAAATTCATACATTTCAAACGATTGTTTGTCTGTACAAATGTAGCTAACAGATTCCTGTTTGGTGTGAAATAACTTGAACTCAGCCCCATCTAACACCTTTGAGGGTAATACATCAACATGAAATGTCCCCAGTTGGTTACTTAAATCAAGACAATTATTTTTACTTTTTTTTTGCATTACAACTTTGGCTCATGAAATATGCAGCAATTAGCATATGACAAAGTGCAGTAAAAGAAACAGCTAACTATGCATTTTGAACAATTTCTTTTTACTGGTCTAAAATACATGTTATGGAAGCAAGACAGGCCAAAATCTCAACTGGTTAGAGCATGAGCTAATTATGTTTCAGCCTGTAGCATTTCATCTTAATGAGAGAAAAATCTCACTACAGTCATCCAAGTGGAGTAGAATCTCTTACAGCAAGAGATGCCTTTGTAATGAGACATTTAGCTACTACAACATATGGACATGATCACATACTTCTGACCATGTAGCGTGTTTTTATCTAGATAACATGTAGTCTTATTTGTTCCTTTTAAAATTATGTTGCTGTTTGGACGCATTTGAACTAAAACCAAAGGTGTGTTGTGTCCAATTACTTCTGGCCATGCAGCAGGCCAACAGTTAAAGCTATGAGGAGCGTAGCCAAGGCTGTGGAGCAGAGTTGGCAGTTACACAGTGCAACATTTCAATTAATTACCTCAGCTACGTTTGTGATGCTTTGAGTGGGAACAGTTAGTACATTTGTTCCTCTGCGGTGTGATACTCCAACATACAAACAACGACCTACCTGACAGGACAACACCTGTATCAGATACTAAATCAGAGAAATATTTGCAGTATGGGGAAGGAATCTTGCTCAAAGTAGAAAAAACTGTCTAAATCCAGAACGTCCACGAAAAGTCAAACATTCTTTCCATTCTGTCGCTGATTCTCGTCCAATGTTTCCAATCCTTTCTTCCTCTAACGTACCTTTTCTTTTAATGCTTTAAACGCTAAATCAGACTAACTTGCAAAGAACAAATTGCAGCGAAGTATATGGGTCCTGGCAAAAAACAGACAATACATTTAATGTCATTGTAGCTACTGCAAGTTGAATCCCAACTTCCAGCATATATACCAACTTCCAAAAGTCTTAACTGATGAAACGCTACACCAGAGGTGCCAAACAAGCAGCCTGCGGTCCAAAAGCAGAACACCAGAAAGTCCAATCTGGCCTGTGGGATGACTTTGTAAAGTGTAAAAATTACACAGAAGACATTAACTGCAAATTGTAAATTTGTAAAACTGTAAATTTAAAATAATTTCTAGACCTTGACAAGTTGTTCTAATCATAAAGTAAAACAATATTGTTCATTTTTTGTCATATTTTGTCCTGTTTTTGTTGCTTTTTGTCTGATTTTTGTCATTTTCTTCATGTTTTTGTCGTTTTGTTTCTCATTTGTGTCGTTTTGTTTTTCCTTTTTGTTTTGTTTGTTTGTTTTTTCGTATTTTTGTCATTTTGTGTTTCGCTTTATTTGTTGTTTTTTGTCTCATTTTGGGTCTTTTTTGTGTCCATTTTTTGTTACTTTGCGTCTCATTTTGTAATATTTTATCTTGTTTCTGTTGTCTGACATTTGTCGTTTTGATCATAAAATAAAATACTTTATCATTCAGTTCCAGATACCTGTGGCTAAATGCTTTGTGCCTTTTGTAGATAATCTGTGATCTGGAAGTTGTAACGCACATATGACAAACTGAGGCATAATGTTTTTGAAATTGAACTTATTTTTCTTAAATTTCAGGTTGTTCATGATGTTTTGTAAAAAGATAATTCCTTAAATGTGAAAATTTTTCAGAATGTACTTTTTTGCACTAAAACAAAGGGGAATATTTGGAGTTGTCAATATTTATAGGTTATTATGCTACGATTTTACTGGTGCGGCCCACTTGAGATTAAACTGGGCTGAATGTGAACTAAGCTGAGTTTGACACCCCTGCCCTACACCATCAGAATACAGCAACAGATTTTGCTCTGAGGTTTCATTCTGTCTTTCCAAGCCCCGTTCCCACCTGTTACATAAACACAGATGGCCAGAGGAAAAGATGTGACTTCTCAGACAAGCAGCTACAGAAAATTAACACAGAGAAATCACAGACAGATGGAGAACGAGAGTTAAACTGAAAATAACAAAGAACACTGTCATTCCTGAAATGATACCTTTCCTCTCCTGGCATCTGTTAGGAGAAGAGAGGAGGATGACAAAGGGGGAAAAAAAGTAGGAACAGAAGAGACATTACTGACATTTCTCTGTTTCAAACAGAGAGGTCTCAGTCCACTCACTCTCTCGTAAAACTCTCCCTTGATGAGACTGGCGGCGATGCGGCTGACAGTCTCACTGCTGTTGGTGATCTCCGGCCGGCTGATGGCCAGACGGGCTGCTTTCGCTGGAAGTCCTGCTTTCAGGTAGAGGTTGATGGCACCCTGGAAGTCTCCATCACTCTCCTTCACCTCACCGGCCTTCTCATCTTGGCCCGTCTCTGTCAACCACTGGTAATAATTCCCTCGCAGGGTGTTCAGCTCTGTGTGGCCCTATGAACAATGGAGTAAAGCAATCGATTATTCAATTAGTCTGCCAACAGATAATTAACATTTCAATTGTTTAAAAAAATGTGAAAAATGTATCTCTGTTTTATAATATTGCATCATCAACTTTCAGCTGCTGGCTAGAATCAAAAGAAGCAATAGAAAGATATGACCTTGAGATCTGGGGAACTGAAGACTATTTGAAATTATTATACATTTAAATAATTTCTGTTAAAAAAAAATCTTTTATCAAAAAAAATTATTGACAAAGCACTGCACGACCGTTAGCTTCACCCAGGAGCAGACTGGCAACAGAAAGCAGGCCAGGAATTTGCTCAAATCAAAATAATATGTTTGCTGATCAACAAATCTCGAATTAAGAAAACAAACAAACAATCTATTTATTGTTGTTGTTTGTGTCAAAACGGGTTAAGGTTCTCCTCCCGATGTTTGTGAGTACAGAAAGCAAAAATTCTAGGTTTGACTTTAAATCTGCTTTAATGTTAGCCTAGCCGCGCTAGACAACCCACGGCAACGAATTTAATTCTCTGCCAGGGTGGGTCTAGTTACCCTCCATAAGGCTCGAGGCTGGATTCTCCTAAAACTGGCCGGACGAATCACCATGAAGTGTAGAGCATAGACTGTATATATAATGGACGTAGCATCTGGCTCCAGAATTGAAGCCAACCCGGAAGTGTCAAAAACTTCCAATATCCCGCCGTCCGCTAGGGTTGGCTCCAAAAAGCTTTTGCTCCATAGACCCCAATTCATTTTTGGAAAAAATAAAATTTGATAGACTGATTTTCTACAGCTCAGGATTTTTTTCCCGTTAGTTTTCATGGTCAAAATGAGAGATCAGGTGGCCAATCTTAAAATAAATCAATACTGAATTTTAAATAAATCGTTAAAGTTGGCGGAGCCAGGGGGCGTGGCTACACTTGATTGACAGCAACAGAAGCCTCTGCGGTAAAACGTGGGCGGGATAAGAGACTTCTCAGCCAATCCTGTCCCTAGTTGCTCTCCGGTCCAACCTGTTTGATGACGCTTTTTACGTCACTGGCTCCAAAAAAATCCAAAACGGCGACCAGGAAGTAGCAAAATCCGGGCTTCATTTTCTCGCCGTTGAAACCAACGGGTGACGTCACGGTTAGTTTACGCCTGGTGTAGAGTCAGAAGGCGGGCGTAACTAAGTGACGACAGAGGCGCAACAATTCTGACAGAAACAACCAGAAACAACTAGCCTAGCCATGCTAGACAACCTATGGCAACGAATTTAATTCTCTGCCAGGGTCGACAAAAAAACCGACAACAGTCATTGAGCTCCATTAGCACCGACTCTGAATAATCTTTCTGTTAACATGTCTGTAATATACTTGAGCTTCACCCATTGACTGTATAAATAAGGCTTCACCGAACTACCGCATCCTCTGATTTCCGGCGCTCTAGGAGCCTATTCGTTGCGCTGATTGGTTGTATACCTACCCAATTGCTGCAGAGTGATTTGATAGACAACCTTTTAGCCCGCCTCCCTCCCTGTCGAGCGTGCCTAGACCCTTGTGCCTTCAGAACATGGGTCTAGCGCGGCTAGGCTACTTTAATATCAGAATCACTAACAATAATGCAACATCCGTGCCATTCATTATGTCTCCTGTAATGTACTTTATTCAGAGACTTTGACAGTACGAATGACGTATTGTGCTTCAATTTCTGTCACAATAACATTCAATCGTGTATTTTAAATGCTTAGATTATAGAGTATTTAACAAACTATTTGTATTTCTGAGCTGACTATCAAATATTAGATGGCTTGTAGGCTATAAGGCAAAAATGCTTTAGCGGTTTCTCAGCACAGAACATGCAACAATGACAAAGCAGCTGCTCACTGCTCACTCCTATCTCTTCACCGCCGTCCTCATCATCACCTGCAGACTGCTTTAATAAATCAGTAATATCTTAGAACACATTGCAGCATCAGCCAGTAAAGCCTTTTCTTTTTGTTGGGCACCCTCCCTGCACCACAGGCTTTCTCTTTCCCTCCAGGTCTCAGCAACAAGTTCTAGATACATTTAATGAGTGCCAGATACTTTCAGTTGTGATGGCAACTGATACCTGCTAGAACAGTTTCACCAGCCATTTGGCAGCTGAGAAGTCCTAACATATATCTGTATATAGGCAAATAGGCTATTAATACTGAGGCTTTAGTTGAAAACCGAGTTGCCATCCAAGCAAAATTGTGCACAGTTTCAGTTTATTTATTTCTGAATTTATTTTAAGTCAAGTTCTCTGGTTTTGGTAGGAATCAGGTCTGTTGTGAGACAGATCTTTAAAGCTCACTCGGTTGAAGGTATTCAAGACTTGTCTAACAGAAAGGAAACTCACAGAATACTGACTGAATGGCTTTACAACAGAACGGGCTGCAGTATGCACCCGCAAGAACCAAACACCTCACAGGAATGCAGTGCTAAATAAGAACGAGTCCAGGAAAGTTATTGTTACCTTGGCTTCAGCCACAGCAATGCAGTCGTCCCACATGTGGAGCTCTTGGTACATCTCAATGGCTTCTTCAACGGCATTCTGCAGAAGAACAAAGGAAAATGAAACATTCGCTTTAACCCGACAAAAAATGTAGAAACAATGTGTATTGAGCAGAAGTCTCAAACATACGGCCCGCGGGCCAAAACCGGCCTGGCAGAGGGTCCAACCTGGCCCGCTGGACGACTTTGTACAGTGTTAAAATGTACAGAGATGACATCAACTCCAATTTTTCAATAAAAGTAACTGCTATTTTAAATTTCTCCCTGCACTGCCACAACTTGTATGTATTTTGTACGTATATATTTTACACATTTTTAAGGCAAGGGGACAACTTAACCCTCTTCCTTAATAATTCCCACTTTAGTTTGTGTGGTGTGGTGGTCAGGATTACTACAACGATGTGGAAATGAATGTAAATTTTTAATAAACTGTAGATCTTGACGTTGTTTGATCATTACGTAAAATACTGTATTGTTTAGCTCCACATTCCTGTAACCAAATGTTTTGTGTCTTTGTAGATACTCTGTGATCTGTAAGTTGTAGGTACAAATAATAAACTGAGGCATAATATTGTTGAAATTGCACTTATTTATCTTGAGGAATTTCAGGTTGTTCGTGACGTAAAAAGATAGTTCATTAAATGTGAACATCTTCAGATAGCACTTTTTTGCACTATAACAAAGGGAACAATTTCAAGTTGTCATTATTTGGAGGTTATTATGCTGTGATTTCACTGGTCTGGCCCATTTGAGATCAAATTGGGCTCCATGTGGCCCCTGAACGACAATGAGTTTGACACCACTGATACAGAGTGCAATATTAATCTACTGTGTTTAAAATGTGTGATCAGTGTGATGACTCATGGGCTCCCAATTTCAGGCAAATCACAGGTGTTGGGTACATAGCATGTTAGTATTAACTGGTCAATGATACAGTCCCTTGTGTTCGTTGGTTACCAACCAATTTCATGGATTTTAAAACGTCAACTGTTCAAATGCTACTGAAGAACACAATTTGCTGAATTTTGAGGTCTTTGTCTTCTGCAAAATCTGAACTAAATGGATTATTAATTATTTGTCCCATAAAAGATGGGTTTTCAATGCCACACCGTAAGCATGAAAATAGTTTTCGTCACCAACCTGCTCTGTGTAGTGCATCTCAGCCAGTTTAAAGTTCTTATCCAGCATGGCCACATGGGCTTGAACTTGGTAAAATGATGTTCCATCTTCTCCCTAATCAGAAGACACACAGATTAAAACATAAACACAGCTCTGAGCGCACATTTTCTACTGCACAGGGACAAAAAGTACTGTACAGGAAAAGTTTTAGGGCAAATTAAAAATTGCAATGCTGCATTTTTCTTTTTTTGTGCTTTTTACAGAATTTGCAAAAGGAGCAATCACTGATATTCAGCCAAAATGAATTTCATTAAGATCGATTCCAGCAGAGAGTTTCTGTGTTCCGAACCCTGGGTTTCCATTTTCATCACGAGAAGCATAAATCTTTAAACCAAGTACTGAATTATTCAGGTTTTTCTGCATAAAATTGCCAAATACAAAGTTATTGCATAATCAGTGCAGAATACTGGTAATTAGCTATTAAATCCCCCAAAAATGGTCTCATCCTTAAACTTTTGTGTACAGTTTGTGGTCAGTGTGGTGACTGCTGTGTCTTGTAGTCATGGTGACGTAAAACACACCATGTCTTGTGAAACTTTGTCGGCAATCTGGTTGGTTTGGTGAAGGAATCGGACTGTCGAGACGTCACCGAGCGCAGCAAAACACCTACAAAATAAGACAAAAAGAGGGTGTGAGCAATTAAAAGCAAGAGAAAGACAGAGAGAGTAAGAGAGCAGAGGGTAAGAAGTAGGAAATACTGGTCGGTCGAAGCTCTGAAAACCTGCTCCCTTAATGAACTGAGATAAATTAGAGCTTTTGTCTAATTAGCCTTTAGATATGCTGCAGTCTGAGGAGCTGAGAAATGCAAAGGCACATCGTAGCATTTGGCCACTTTATTACCAACTCTCTCTGAACAGTTGCATCAGATTAATGAACAAGTCATGAAAGAAAGAAAAAGTTTAAAAAAAAAACCTCCCTCTGTCTGACTCTTTCTCACTTCCCTCCCTCATTAACATTATCCACTCCAGACAAAACCGTTTCTTTCCCCAATTTCATGATTTATGCAAATCAAGCCAATGCCTAACGAACAGCATATGCATTATTAATGATAGGGAATTCAAATTTGAAAGGTTTCTCAAAACAGAGAGAAATAAAGATGGAGGGAGAGAGCAAGAAAATGATAGAAAATTAAAAACTGTTCTGATGATAAATGAAGTGAGAGGAGGAGGTCAGGCAGGGACACAGCCATCTGCTGTGTATGTGTGTGTGTGTGTGTGTGTGTGTGTATGTACTTGTTATACTCAAGTTGTGGGGACATAAATCTGGTTACACAGTCATATTGTAGGAATCTGCCTCCTTTTGTGGACTAAAGGCAAATCCCCATAATGTAAATGATTAAATGTAAGGTTGAAGATTTGGTTTAAGGTCAAGATAAAGGCGAGGCAAGTAGAGGTTCTGGAGGAAATGAATGTAAGCCACTGTAATGCCCTCCAAAGTGACAGAAACACGACTGTTTAGGTGTGTGTGTGCGAGTCGGAAAGTGTACTCCTTTATTCCAGGTGAGGAAGGTGCCCTTGTTGCTTCCTTTCTCTCCAGCTCCAAAGATAAGTCTCAGTTACAATGAAGACTGATACAGAATGTAATTAGTTCCCAGACAAGAGCATTAGTTTAAAGGCCTCTGTCTGTGTGTGTGTGTGTGTGTGTGTGTGTGTTTTTCTGTTTTTCTGACCTTTCTGCGATGTGCAGCTGGCGAGCCTCTAGAGCCAGCTTGCTGAGCATCTTCCACATGGCTTCAGTCTCTGGTGACATCTCCAGAGTCTCAAGGAATGCTGTGGCTCTGTAAACACACACACACACACACACACACACACACACACACACACACACACACACACACACACACACACACACACACATAGAAGGAGAGCTGAGCCAGGCGGCATGACAGACCACAAAGCAAGGATTTTGTGTTGCAGATACGCACCACAAATGCTTAATAAAGACGCAAAGCAGTGGCAGAGTTGAGCAGATATTGCACAGGCGGGTTGTTCAAAAGCCAGAGGCAAGGTTGACACAATGATTTGTAAGTCGCAGTGAAGTGTTTTGTGCCAATCTTTTACAGTGTTTTGCAAAAGTTTTATGCTCTGGAGATTTTTATCAATCGCGGAGGCGTACGATCGTCCTAAATTCATTCCGGAAACATCCAGCTAGACTCATAAGGAACTATCTTCAGCCATAACAAGGAGCTCTGCAACAGATGGTCTGGCCCCATCAGAGCCCTGATCTCAACATCACAGCGTCAGTCTGGGATTACATGAAGAAACTTAAGAAGTGTTTTCCAGATTCTCCAAGATGCATGTGAGTGCACCTTGGAGAACTCGTGCTGTCTGAAAGGCAAAGGTGAATCAAACCAAATATTAATTTCATTTGGATTTCTTTCTATTTACTGCACTTTGCATCCAGCAAACTGATGGTAAAAACTAAGCACTGTGCTGTAAAATAAGCAAGTCAGAGGGAGGGATAGATCATCTCACATAGAGACACTGACCACAAGTGAAATGTAAAAGAAACACCTTGAAGAAGTTGTCACTCTGACAAAAAACGCTGTCTTTTTTTTTTTTTAAATTTAATCACAAAAAGGAAAATTAATAAAACAAAATTTAGCTGTATTTTATAAAGTTTTGAGTTTGGAAACTGCTGATTAGGCAAATTAATGGGAGTAATCAGAGACAAACCCCCTGAAAAGTCACTGACAGGGGCTTGACACTGAGAGGGGAAGCTGTGAAATTACATGGACAAGAATAATAGTCGGACAGTAACGCAGTTATTATCCTTCAGGTAGGATGACCACAGGATGATATGAGATCTGGCAAACAAACTGCAATGAAATGTTTGGATAAAAATTTTGTTATTTTGCATCCTCAGTGTGGCATTTTCTAGTTTGACTAACTGGACATACGCTGCAGATATACATAAGTCTGTGATTTAATGCAGCTGTCTCCTCACCCTTTTGATATCTGTGTACATGCTGAAAATGGCAAGCCTCCTGAAGTTTCAGAGAACTGCTTCTTTCAAGGAATTAGCCATTTTAATGACAGTGCTCGCTTCCTAACAAACAAAATATGGCACCACAACAGTTTCCCTGACACTATCCTGCAGGGGAACCACTGCTGCATGTTGAGCTTAGCACCGTCCAAGATGACTGTGATTGGTTTCAGAGAGTTTTTCACAAGAGCAGAATGATAGCAGGGTGGAGCCAGACCATTTTCCAGCATTGCAGAAATGATGTAGCTTGGAATTATTATATTTACTTTGTTTTGTACTTCACAGCAGCATATACCAGTAATTCTTAATTATATAATGAACGTATTTAACATGACTGGATTGGAATTAGAGCACAAAATGAATCAATAGATTAATCAAATAAAAATATTATTTTAATTAACCTGATTTAAAGCAGGCTGCACAGTAGATCGGTGGTTAGCACCGTCACCTTGCAGCTATAAGATCCCTGGTTTGTGTCCTGGTCTGGGATCTTTCTGCATGGAGTTTGCATGTACCAGGGATATATCAAGGATGTCCCATGCCTTCACCCTAAGTCAGCTGGGATAGACTCCAGGCCCCTGGGACCCTACTGAAGGTTAAGCGGTGAATAGATAATGGATGGATGGATGATTCAAAGCACATTTTTGCAAAAATATACACCTTCCTAGCATGGTAGTTGGCCTTAGTGGCAGTGTTTACTATAGACCTGATGGTGCTGATGAGAGGACTGAACAACCTCCTGCACTCACAATCGCCTGGCGAAACAAACCTAGGACTAGTATAATGTCTCCCAAAAGCCTGCAATTTAATACAAAAATGTTTTATAATTGACCGTACGGCCTAGAGTAAGACTATCTATCTAATATAAGAAAAATCTAATATAAATATAACAACATAATATAATTAAAACTTCTATAAATTAAATCTAACACTTTTTGACATCTTGTGGGGCTTTTGACTGAAATCGGTGCTTTTTGCAAGTTTTCAAGATGTCTGCATACCTCTGTCTCATGTCAGAATAATATACAAGCAACCAAAAATCCTCCTAAAGGATCCTAAAGAGCCAGAGTGAAAAGTTCAGTTGGTACTCCTCCAAAATAACAGAGGTCAGTTATAATCATTTACTCCATCTGATTAGGAGCCTTCACAAGACCATCATTTAGAGGTGTTCAAATCACCACACACTGAAGGGATGTATATTATCTCCCAGCTGGCCTGAGAGTGCTCAGGAAATACTCAAGAAGAGCTGGAGGAAGCTGCTGGATAAAAGGACATCTGGCCTGTTCTGCTCACCCTGCTGTCACTGTGCCTCTGACCCAGAAAATCACGGAGTACATGGAAGGATGGACGGATGCTCACGCTGCATCCCATTCATGGCTTTGATGGGCTGTATCCGTTTTGTGTGGCATATAAGGAACTTACCTGTCATAGTCTCCATCATCGACAGCGGTACCAAACTCAATGAGGCCTTCGTCCAGTGTGTAGGTCACCGTGTTGACGCCTTCTGTCACAATCACATCCGTCTTCCCATCAGCTCTCTCTAGATTCACAATATCTCCCTGGCAAAGACAGATGAAACAGAGGATAAGTGCACACTAGAGCCATTTGTTCTTTGATGCTTCGAATCACATTAATTCCGTTGGAAACATTGCACTTTATACTCTACTACTACATTTATTAAACCACTTTAGTCACTATTAACTTTACAGATTAAGATTTTACACAAAAAGATATGATCATCTTAAAATATACGAGGCCCTGCTACAGTTTAAACTTCTCAACAGTCTCTGAATTAGTTAAAATTAGGTTAATGTTGATCTGCCACGGCAGCAAAATGCTACTTACATATTAATACATCAGTACATCAGTAATATTAATAATAAATACTCACCAAGGACATTTACATGTACTTTTATTTTTGAACATTTACATTAATGTTACTTCGATATTTTAGGGCCATTACTTGTAATGAAGTATTTTTTCATTGCAGTATTGATACATTTACTAAAGTAAACTCATTAAACTTTGCAATGGTGTATTTATTATTCAGTAAAAGTAAATTGGCATTTCAAGAATCGTGGATACTACACCACACATACACATATACAGTGGTTACGGAAAGTATTCAGACCCCTTGAAATTTTTCACTCTGTGTCATTGCAGCCATTTGCCAAAATCAAAAAAGTTCATTTTATTTCTCATTAATGTACACTCAGTACCCCATCTTGACAGAAAAAAAGCAGAAACGTAGAAATTTTTGAAAATGTATTAAAAAAGAAAAACTGAAATATCACATGGTCATAATTATTCAGACCCTTTGCAGCGACATTCATATTTAACACACATGCTGTCCATTTCTTCTGATCCTCCTGGAGATGGTTCTGCTTCTTTATTGGAGTCCAGCTGTGTTTAATTAAACTGATTGGACTTGATTAGGAAAGACACACACCTGTCTATATAAGACCTTACAGCTCACAGTGCATGTCAGAGCAAATGAGAATCATGAGGTCGCAGGAACTGCCCAAGGAGCTCAGAGACAGAATTGTGGCAAGGCACAGATCTGGCCAAGGTTACAAAAGAATTTCTGCAGCACTCAAGTTTCTTAAGAGCACAGTGGCCTCCATAATGCTCAAATGGAAGAAGTTTGGGATGACCACAACTCTTCCTAGACCTGGCCGTCCAGCCAAACTGAGCAATTGTGGGAGAAGAGCCTTGGCGAGAGAGGTAAAGAAGAACCCAAAGATCACTGTGGCTGAGCTCCAGAGATGCAGTCGGGAGATAGGAGAAAATTCCACGAAGTCAACTATCACTGCAGCCCTCCACCAGTCGGGGCTTTATGACAGAGTGACCCGACGGAAGCCTCTCCTCAGTGCAAGACACATGAAAGCCCGCATAGAGTTTGCCAAAAAACACATGAAGGACTCCCAGACTATGAGAAATAAGATTCTCTGGTCTGATGAGACCAAGATTGAACTTTTTGGTGTTAATTCTAAGCGGTATGTGTGGAGAAAACCAGGCACTGCTCATCACCTGTCCAATACAGTCCCTACAGTGAAACATGGTGGTGGGAGCATCATGTTGTGTGGGTGTTTTTCAGCTGCAGGGACAGGATGACTGGTTGCAATTGAAGGAAGGATGAATGCGGCCAAGTACAGAGATATCCTGGAGGAAAACCTCTTCCAGAGTGCTCCGGACCTCAGACTGGGCCGAAGGTTCACCTTTCAACAGGACAATGACCCGAAGCACACAGCTAAAATAACAAACGAGTGACTTCAGAACAACTCTGTGACCGTTCTTGACTGGCCCAGCCAGAGCCCTGACCTAAACCCAATTGAGCATCTCTGGAGAGACCTAAAAATGACTGTCTACCAACGCTCACCATCCAACCTGACAGAACTGGAGAGGATCTTCAAGGAAGAATGGCAGAGGATCCCCAAATCCAGGAGTGAAAAACTTGTTGCGTCATTTCCAAAAAGACTCATGGCTGTACTAGCTGAAAAGGGTGCTTCTACTCAATACTGAGCACAGGGTCTGAATACTTATGACCATGTGATATTTCGGTTTTTCTTTTTTAATAAATTTGCAAAAATTTCTACATTTCTGTTTTTTTTCTGTCAAGATGGGGTGCTGAGTGTACATTAATGAGAAATAAAATGAACTTTTTTGATTTTGGCAAATGGCTGCAATGACACAGAGTGAAAAATTTCAAGGGGTCTGAATACTTTCCGTATCCACTGTGTGTATATATATATATATATACACACACACACACACACACACTGTCGTTGGTGTTGGTTTCTAAATGTATTTATTATTTTTTTCTTAATTTGTTTATTTATTCCATACTTTCATTTCAGAGTACAATGACACGTTAACATAAATAACTGGAAAAATTGTAAGTTCTAAATCGTTTGACCAGTAATGTATATCTATATCTATATCTATATATAGATATACATATATATATAGATATACATATATCCAACAACAACTGTTTGTCCGTTAAAGCTATCTGCTATGTGTCTACAAAACACAATGTGTTGCACAATGCTTCACACAAAAAGAGAAATCTGTCCAACTGTGTGCACACGAGAGGCAGCTCTGACTGTTTTTTATTTTTAATGAGAACACCAGCAACTGTTACGCAAGCAAGTTTCAAAACCCTGCGCATGCCGAGGGCAACTAACTGCTCCAGGACAGCAGCAGAAAAAAAACTTGTGCTTTGTCGGCTTTACCAGGAGCTCAGAGACACAAAGCTTGAGGGAAGTAAAAGTAAAACACGGATTGGGTAAAAAAAATAAAAAAGAAAAGAAAAGAAAAAACAGGTGAGCTGTTAAAAAAAATATCACCACCAAACTTTAGACAACAAAGTAGTATAGTAGCACTGGTCCAGAGATTGGGACTTTTTTTCAATCTTTTTAAATTTAGAATAAGTGACTTTTTCTTCTTTGAGGAATGACAGTTCACCAATACCCAGAATGGTGAATGATCCAGACCAGTTTCAATTTTTTTTATTATCATTCTAAAGCTGCTTTGTGATCTTTTAAAGAAATACGAATGATATATATGAAAATGCATTCTGTGGCTTCGATAAAATAACCCTCATGAGCCCAGAGTTGTCCTCTTGTAACCCTTCAGTGACAGAAATATGTAACAGATGACACGTTTCCATGTTCTCCACTCACACATACACACAGAACAAAGTCTCACCTTGATTGGGAACATAGTGACGCTCTCTGGGCTGTCGATACTGTACCAGATGCAGAGGCTGCCCCTGTTCTGGGCGACCACCACATCACTACCAGGCACCCACTGGACATAAGAACAGAAACTCAGCACCGTGGTCTTCACACCGGACTCTATGTCGTACAGGTGGAGCTGAGGAGGAGAGAGAAAAAGAGTGAGATTCGTATTTTCTCCATCAGCACGTCATCTGGTCTTATCAAAAGCAATCTACATACAGTTTTAAAGGAAAAGTTCAACATTTTAGAGAACACACAGATTTATTTTCTTGTGAAAAGTTAAATGAGATTATTAGAAATTAATGCTATGACTCTCATTTCTAAATGTTACAGATGAGGCTGGACTCAAGAGACAATTTTGGTCCCGACACCATTAAAAATCATTTTAATTGTATTTGTATTGTCCAAATACTGTTGGATAATGCCAGGATAGCCTCCGTATCAAAGGAGAAGAGAGAATCTATTAGAGTTAGCCCACTCCGAGTTTTATCAGATACTGTCTCAACTGACCTACCTAAGAATCTAACTGGAGTTTCATTTGCTCAAGTATAATACACATTTTTGTTAATAAAACGGTCAATAACAGGAAAATATGTAAATTTCTGACAAATAAGGTAAGATAAACTCTTACAGGTCTATTTTAACTTTGTATTCAAACAGGAAAGATAACTTTGGAAAGTTAAAATAGTCAAGAAAACTTCAATTTGAGGGGGAAAATACATTTTGATTTGAAATGCTTTAAATAAACAAAACATAACATTAATCAGCGATAATTAGAGATGCTGGTTGACAGATTTAGTTGCCTTTGGACAAAACCAATCATGCTGTTTCCCCCTGTTTGGAATCTTTATTCTAAGTTAACTGGCTTTTGACTGCAGCTTTACTACACACACAGGAGTACTGAAGTTTGTGCAAGAAAGCAATTCAGCATATGTCCCAAAATGTCAACGAAAAATGAGAAATTAAAGACCTTTTGGAAATCAATGACTGACAAAGATGTTTCCACAACAAGCGTTAAGATCGTATTCTATTGTACGTTTTCATGTAGCTTCTTAATCTCGTCACCATTCCTTTATTGTTAAACATCGTAACTCTGGGTCACATTTCTCCTTTTTGATACGATATGTCGCTTCTGCAACACTGGTAAAGATTATTACATGGATTAAAGTGCATCCTTTTTTTATTTTAATGTTTGATACGTGGGGACAGATAAAGGAAGGATGGTAGACTTTGTTAGCACCCTGTACTGGGAAGTTTACATTAGCATAGTTAAACTCATTTGACTTGAACAAAGTTGATTAACTTCCACCAGCTCCACGTGAATACTCACACTGCAATCTATTCTACTGTGCTCTTGATGAGACGAGATTATGGAATGTATAAGCTACAGACGCTCCTGCAGCACTTAATATGTATGTGCGAGTATGACGGAACACCCGCTGTTGTAATCAGCTAACTTAATATCTCCCCCCCACCAATTTTAATAATGCTCCGTCTATAGTTTCACCCTGGAGCTCCACTGGCCAACTTAAAATGCAATGAGGACACTCCGCCTGTTGATAAGTTCACTTGAAAGCGAGTTCCAATTAAAGAAACATTTGTTCTACGACTTGACTTTTTCCGGTTTCTTACTGGTGGAAAGAGAGGAAAAATGAAATTTCTCTCTGGTTGTCTAGTATATTGGATTAAATTTCTTGTAGTTAAGAAGCTACTGTGATGTAGCACATCCAATTTTCTTGCAACATCAGTCCTAAAGGTGCAAGGTATTTTCAAGCAATTCATTAACAGCGGCTAGAAGGTGCACAGATCAGAAGAATAAAAGATAAAGATTTGAAGAACAGACCAGTGTGGAAGGAAAGCAACATGCTAAAATATAAAGTAGAGATCTCAGACTGCATAAGAAATACACAACTTACAGTGTTTACTGACATTTCTTCTGGTCCTAATGACCGTCAAGCTTTACCCTCCCTTTCTTTTTTAAAGTGCACATAAATATTTCACATGCAGACCCAACAAAATTCATTTTGTACATAGTAAAAAACTTGAACATTACATTTGTAAAACGTCATTATGTGCCATAGTGAGTCCAACTACAGTGAAAAGTTAAGACTCCGTTGAGGGATTCCCAATTATCTGAGTTCTCCATGTCTTTGCCCCAAGGCTCAAACATCAAACTCCTTCATTACCCTGGGGCAACAACTGACAACAGCTCCCTGCCACTCTCATTCGCACACAAGGCTTCTGTGAATCCCAGCACCCTCTTACATGCAACAGGAGGAACAATTACATTTTTGCTAAACGTTTTTTGTTTCCATAATGAGGTGTATGACAGTGAAGCGATCTTTGTGTATTTAGATGAAAAAATGGACATTAGGAACTGAAGAAAGACTCTTACTGGATTAAGAAAGCAAAGTAAATGATGCAAAAGAAGCTTAAGCGATTTTGTTCTTCATACACAGTATACAAGAGAAGTGAGTACACCCATGTGCAATATCACTTAAATGTCAAATGATTCAACATTGTGTCACCTTTCAGTAATTTTACTACCACTGAGCTGAACAGTAGGGAATGTGGTTGTATGTAAAATTGGAAACTAACTGTTTAAATGTACTATTTTATATAAACCCTACCCTATAGTATAAACCCAACGCAACCAAAGTCAGTTAAATGAAGTTCCTGATTTATTTTTTCAGTACTTTATAAATGCATCATTTTTGATAATAGACTCAATTCTCTTTGGCATGGAGGATACCAGTGTTGCACACATATGTGCAGACATAATTTTATGGGTTGTGTTCCTCTGCCTTTCTCTTTAAAATTCCCAAAAAATGTTCTGTTAAATTCAAGTCAGGCGGCACACTTGGTCAGGTAATAGTTTTCACTTTGTTCGTGTTTAGAACTGCTTCTTTGATTTTGGCTGTAGGACTTGGATGGTATCATGCTAGAATATTCCTCTTCTGCCGAACTTCTTCAGACAGGAAGTCATCGTGTGCATAAACATTCATGGTGCATCAATGAATGTCATCGCCCAACACCCTTTGCCTTCATGCAGCTCCATCAGCTCCATCATCACACCCCCACCTCTGTGCCTCACTGTCAGGACTATGCATTCACTGTGGCGGTTCTGGACAGGTTCACTCATAACATGCTGCACCCCATCGGAGTCAAACAAATTTATCTTGATCTCATCTAACCAGAGAAAATTTATGAAGATTATTTTCAAATACTTTAGCACGTTTAATCCCTCAGTTTTGTGCTAAAGAAAAAGAAAAAGATGTTTTCTTTGATGCTATCCATAGAGGTTGTCATGCAAAGTCCTTCACACTGTCTGAGCTGTCACAGAAACTCTCACAACCCCCGATGCCCCCGATGTCTAAAGCCCATCGGCTTATGGTTTTAGGAGCTAGATTGTTCAAGCAGCGCACTGTCAGTGCCCTCATTTAAGGACGATGACCAACACTGTTCTAATTAGTGGGACTGTACTATGACTAATTCTATGTCTCTTCATTACTGCTGCAACTGTGCAACAAATCGACTGATTTTAGGTAGGTCACAGTTCTTCCTGTATCTTTTACTGTCTTTGTGAAATCTCACAATCAGATTGTTCATTTCCACTGGCAGTTCTTTTCCATGTGAAGCCATGATGCAGACATGCAGACAGACACAGCCCATAGGTCCAATACTGAGAAAGTTCTGGTGTTCACAGGTCATTTTAGAACCATGTTCATGCGGTTAGGCTAATTGGAAATAACAGGTGTACTCAATTATGTAATAATTAGTAATTCAAGTACTGTAAGGTGATACAATTATGAATTGTTTGATATTTCAGTGGTACTGTGCATGGTGTTGTCACTTCTGTTGTACACTGTAATTCTATGATTTTAATTCTCTGTATGTGGTCATTTTAAAGAACAAAGAATAAAGCAGTTGCTGCTCTTTTTGTACATTCTATTTTTATACATTCATGCAATATGAAACCATGTTCACTGTGAAACATGAATGTTGACATTATGCTAGATTACATGGTTTTTAACTCAGTGGTGGAAAGTCTCACTGAAGGACAGGTTGTCAGAAAACCAGAATGTTCAGATGTTTCTTCTTTAGGCCTCTTAAAGCTATTTTAATAAAACACGAAAAGTTGACATTGCTTTGTTTGAACAGGTCATAGACCAAAAAACTTTGGTAACCACTGCAGCACACCAAATAAGTAAAATTTCTAACATTTTATGTTTAATTTATGTTCCCATTCGGCAAAGGGCAACCATATATAGTCTGACTTTCCATCATGGTACCTGGACCACTAAGATGGTTCCACTTGGAGCCTAAAGGCATGTTTTGGGTGATTGACGGGGCTATAACTGTAGACATGCCCCAACCAAGGACAGATTTTTCTACTTTACTCGCTACATTACTAAACATTATCTTGTCTACCATTTGGCCCCTCTGTCTTCATGCCTCTAGGTCTCTATCTCATTGTTTCCACTTTTTTTTATCCCTTGAGGTGTTGTTGTTTTATTCTCACCCGCAGCTTCTTGTCCCTAAACAGTAGTTTGCGTCCGGTTTCATTGAGCTCCAGCCAGTCAATCTTGGAATCGTGGCTGATGGTTCCCAGATTGTAGCCTCCGGCCAAGTCCACTGAGGGGAGAAAAGAACCGGCAGATTAACCGAGCAGCAGTCAGACTGCCAGCATCTGGCTGAAATTGGCCTTTTATTCAACATCAGAAATCAGTCAGTTATTTTATAATTTCCCATCATTCTATGGGGCAGAGGGAGCAGTTTCTCCACATTCAAAACTTACCTGCACTGGGACTGAGCTGATATTAGTCTGCTGACATGTGCGGCCTATACAGTCTTTTTAATTAAAATGTGGTATCACCCACTTGGATGAAAATTATACAGTTGAATTTCCTGATCCTGCAATTATTGTAGTTTTAGAAGTTTAGGAGTTTAAAATTATGCGTAGTCATTATATAGTCTGGCTGTGTTCCTGTGTAAAACAAGAAAAACTATATGATTCATGGAGAAAAACGTAATAAATGGTCACAGAGTATCTTAATCCACAAGAGTCGACAGGGTTGTTGATCACAACTGATGACTCACTATTACTTGGTCAGGTACTGACAGTTCTCACCAAGCTGCTCTTGGAACCAAAAAATATCCTCCATATTGGATTCAAAACTACAGCTGGCATTAAAGGAGAAACCAGGAATAATGCTTCTCATTTAGGGAGGGTGCAGGGGGATGCTAATGTATGATTACTGCAGTTATGCATAAAAACAGCATCATCACAAAGCTTTAGTGTAAAGTATGTGTCGTTTAAAGCAGTAAAACCCACAGTACAAACTGTCAACAGTGAACAATAGCATGTTAGCAAGACAGTGAGATCAGTGCTAATGTCTGATCAGACAGCCAAAAAACTTCATTTTAAGTGTGTTTTTTAGGGAACCTTAATTACCGTTTCATGGTTTCATGTCTCCACCAACCATTCAATCTGCAGCTTACATCCATCTCTCTGTTCCTGAGTTATTGTGTTGAATAGCAGACAGAGAAGCATCTTGGCAGAGTATTTTGATGTCACAGAAAACTCTAAAATGTCATCACTTCATTATTTCATCCTATAAAAAACTGTGTAAAATGTGTTATAATTAGCGCATAAATTCCTGAGTTATGGCCAAAAACTACCTTTGCGAGGTAACAGTGATCTTGATCTTGATCTTTGACCGACACAATTTAAGCAGTTCATCCTTGACTCTAAGCGGACGTTTGTGACAAATTTGAAGAAATTCCCTCAAGGGGTTATTACAGTATTACAAAAATGGGACAGACAGATGGACAACCTGAAAACAAAATGCCTCCAGCACTTCATATCCCCATACATGGGCATAATAATGGACATCTTAGATATTCAACATCAGCATGGAATATTTTCCACTGAGGAGAACTGGTGCTTGTTCTAAATATTGCCAATAAAAATCGAAGGGAATTCTGATCCCAATGTGTGTATTCATGTTACACATATGACCTTCTTCCTTACCAATAGCGATGGTTTTTATGTCGATCAGATAAGCAAGTTTCTTGTTGTCCTCAACCCCTCTCTGCTTCCTCTCATTCAGTCGGACACTAGACACACAAACACACACATGCAGAGCGTTACTAAAAGACAGGTCAGTGTAACATGATTGAATTCAACAACGTGTGTTTAAACATGTAAGTAATAAATCCAGCATCAGCTCAGAATAATTGGCTTCAGCTGCTGGTCGTCATACTTGAAATCCCAGGACACACCAGGTCATGATGTTGTCACGCTCCAGTGTCCAGCCAGAGGCGAGCAGCAGTCAGAGGATTCTGAAACCTGCTCGCCTCAACAGCCATTAGCCAGTCACCGAGGGGCTGTCAGTCCTGACACTTTTGACAGGTCTGAATACATTAGCATGGATGTGTGCTGAGTAGCTGTCTCACTGACTCAGTGCTCTTCTTTCTGTAATGGCACTAGGATTTTTGGCAACTCAATACAGCCATCTAATGGACAGAGCTGGAAACACATTCACTGGGAGCGATCAGGGTTAACAGCAGACGCTGCTTAACTGGCATGTATATTCCCTTGTCTTGTTATTCATTGAAAACAAAGGAAGAGAAAAGAAGTTTATTGATTTATGACACTTTTTGCAGATACTGTTATAAATAAAATGTCAAAAGGACAGCAAAAACAGGTAATGTTGTTTGAACAACACAAAATTGGAAAGTACAAAGAGGTGTTATGGTTATGGTCCTGTTCCTGCCCTTTGTCTCCCCCTTTCCTTCTCTTCCCCATTATTGTCCTTTGTGTGTGTTTTGGTTTGTGTGTCTCTGTCTCCCTCTGTCTGCCAGCCTCCCCTCTTGTCTCTCTCTCCCGGTCACTCGCCCTCGAGCTCTGCCTGCTGATTGCCCTCAATTGGCACCAGCTGCAGTAATTAGTCAAATTCTCTCACCTGTTCCCTCAGCAATATAAACCCTCTGCTTCCCTCAGTCTTTGTCAGAGCATTGTTCGTCTTCTCTATGTTGCCACAGCCTCTGTTCCCCATCTATGGACTACTTTTGTTTCTGGACCTTTGCTGCTTCTTCCTTTTGTGGCTTACCCCTCCCTTTTGGACTCGGTCGCTTGGATTACTTCGGTCTGTTTTTTGCTCCCTCGTTTCAGTTCCTCTGTAGTGTGAGTACTTCCCCTCTGCTTTGTTGTTTGGAGCCTTGTAGTGCCACAGCATTAGTTAATTTGGTTTTTGCCCTGCTGCCCCAGTTCTAGTTGCTGTAGTGTTTTTGGAGTTTTTGTTAAAATAAACCCTTTTTCATTACCACCTTTTGCCTGCGCTTGGATACTCCACTCCCACAATCCTAACAGAGTTTTTCCAGAAATGCCAAAATGAGAAAACCGTGATTTATTCACCATTTCTGCAAAGCCGTGTTACACAATTTTAAACCTCAATGGTCAGAAACGAGGCTCTGCAAAGTACAGTGGTGGTTGCCACTTTTGCTTTGCAGCTACAAGATCCCTGGTTTGCATCCTGGCCTTCCTGGGATCTTTCTGCGTGGAGTTTGCATGTTCTCCCTGTGCAAGTGTGGGTTTTCTCTGGGTGCTTCAGCTTCCTCACACAGTCCAAAAACATGCTGAGGTTAAATGATTATTCTAAATTGCCGGAGGTGTGAACGCAAATGATTATTTGTCTGTATATGTAGCCCTGCAACCTGTCCAGGGTGTCCCCTGCCTTTGCCCCGATTCAGCTGGGACAGACTCCAGCCCCCCTGTGACCCTAATGAGGATTAAATGGTATATAGACAATGAATGGATGGTCACAAATGTGCTTAAGAAACTAGATAATGTGTAATTGAATACACCCACAGTCAAGTGAAGTATTTCTTTTTACTGTAGCCCATAAAAATGTCCTACTTGGGCTCATAAAATTGCGAAATGTTTGTACTGGAGTCTTTCTATTGCGGTTGTAACTCTGGGATTTCTGCCACTTTGCAGTTCAACTTAATTAGATCAGTAACATCTGTTTGAGTATTTTTATGTTGCTATTGGAACCACACAAACCGGTTTAGCTGTTCCAAGGAAGCAACTTAAGATGTGTTGGTGTAATTGTAACGGCCCACCTGATGAGGTGTGGATTCATGAATTCTGTCCTGACTGATCCGAGAATCTCGTTGCTGCTGTACTCCACCAGGCTCAGCTCTCCAGCATTAAAAATCATGCACACCTGAAAAAATAGCATTTATTCAAATGAAACATCAGTGAACACAACACAGTGGGGATTGTGGTTTGAGGCACAACAAGACAGGGCATGAAATACAACCTTCTTGGCAGAGGGAATTCTGTTTAGCTAAACAGGTCTCTGTGCTCTCTGGCAGTGCTGCACACACTACAAGTAGATTTGCAAGAAAGGCTTCCAGGTTTGTCGAAGATACATGTGTGTACTTACGGTTTCATTTTCAAAGAAGAACTTTTCATTTCCCCCAGAACCAGGCCAAGGCACCTGAGAGGAGACAGAGGAAGCAGGATTAGCACTGATACAAATAGCAGAGAAAGTGAACAGTTCACCTTCATTAACCGCAGGAAGGAAACGAGGAATAATTTACTTGAAAGTAAAAGGATAGAGCTAAAGTTTGCCAACTGGCCCACGTGCTTGTATTACACCGTAATATTGTCACTAATATTTACTTGTGAAGCATATCTATCATTTAGTATGTTTAACCCTTGTGTTGTCTTGCAGGTCAAAATTGACCCATTGCAAAGTTTGAAAATGTGGAAAAAATAGATTTTTTTTGTTTTGTTTTTTTCAGTGAAAATTCTGATGTCCACATTTTCAACATTTTTGATCTTTGAACATTTTTTGGTGGAAAAAATAAATGTGAAAAATGTTTAAGAACATTCACAAAAAAATCAACCAAAATCCAGCAAATTTTGTTGAATTTTTTTTTTTTTTTTGTGAATGTTCATAAATAAAATATATAAGTTTTACTGATATGTATGTCATCACTATAGATATTTTAGGATTTTTTGGAAGATTTTTACACTTTTTTTTTTAACATTTCTAAGAATTTTCTTGTCAAATTTGGGGGATTTTTTAAAAATAAAACTCTTCAGGGAAACTTTCAAGCAATTATTGGAATTTTCTTCCGGAAGGTTTTGCAAATTTTTAGAAATTTGGGGAATTTTTTTGCTGAATTTTTGGATATTTTTTCGTGCCGGTGAATGAAGACAACAGGAGGGTTGATTACTAGGCAGTAGGTATGCTCAGTATTACCTCGCTTAATTTATTCCTCAGCATGTCTCCCAACAGAAGAGTATCGGAGGTGTGAGCCACCAGGTAGCGATCTTTCCCCATGATCTTGACTTCTTCTATCTCATAACCGTAGTAGGACTTCAGGACAACCCGAGTTCCTGTGGAGAGGTTCCTCACTATCACCTGCAAGCAGAGTAGAAAAACATCTGGTTGGATTTCTGCACAAAATGACAAGTCAGTAAAAATCCCTGTTCGAGTGAATAGTAGGAAAGCTCGGAGCTGAGATCGATCTTGCTTACGCTGCCACAATTTTTACATGACGGGTATCATTCTTTCACCAAAATGTTGAAAAAGATGTTTTCCTTTTCACAATGTAACTCTCTAACCCAACAGACTAACACCTTTTTACCTAGAAAGCTTAGAAAGGAAACAATGCCATCCCATTACCTCATAGATGCAATACAAAGTAAAACCTAGGCTTTCAGAGAAACAAACAACTTATTTTTATAACTCGCTCCATTTTCCACAAATTTGATACCAGGAACACGACTGAAACATTGATGTGTTCAGCAAAGTCTTGGGGCGCTGACAGTGGTAAAACTTTGGCAGGAGGAGTTCTAGTCTTGACTTCATAGCCAACGCTCAATGGGTATGTCGAGCCAGATCTCAGTCAGACTCAGGAAGAATGCTGCAGGGGTCATCACCATGGCAACCTTAGTGATCTGGCCATTCACATCTAAGGGAGGTTTAGTAATTAGCAGCTTCTATGATCTCTGTGCTCTTTACAAATGTTTCCCTGATACGTCTGTCACACAACAACATACTGTTTACACACTACATACAAGACACACACATTTCAACAGTTTTAGTCCAGTTTTACTCAGAAGTTTATTTTGTGGCTTTCTTGTCAGCTCCACACACACCCGGACACAGTCATGTTTATATCACTTCAGAAGAGGACTGGCAGCCGTTGGTGTGATACTCACACATGGGAAGCTTTTGTCTTTGCTTCCAGGATTTGTTCCTGCTATCTGCTCACAAAGCCCGTACTTAGTTGTAGAAAAGGGCGTTTAAGTACACTGCTCATTTTGTTTGACATCGGTTGCAAAATTGAACGAATCTCAAAGAGCTGATCTCACCAAATGAATTGAAAGTAAAGTTATGGGACTTGGAGGTGGACACACTTAGCTGCACCAGGTATAATTGACTCGCATTGGCTGGGGCTTACATCTGTAACCTGTAACAGTGTGCTGCTGCCTGTCTTGGCTGCAACACTCTTCTTAATCTGAGAGAGACATTTCCCTGTTAAATGAAGGTCAAATTGTAGTTCCCTAACAAAACTGGAAATGCATATTGCCCCTTCAGAAATATTGCACATGTGCTTTATGCTTTTACTTCTAGATTTGAAAATTACATATGTGTCTGTTTTCCGGCCTTTCATGGAACTCTTCAGATGATCCAAATGTCTTCTCAAGAAACTAAATGTAAAAAGCGAAGACAAACAGAGGATGCATCATGCTGAGCCTTCCAGAGGAGGTGAGAGCATCTGATTAAACATACAGCCTCCAACAAAACCACTAAACTTTTCTTTTTAGGCTTGTGCTTATGCCAGTTTTTACCTTTTTATGTAATTCACTGTTATCAGTTATTACTTCTATAATAGACTCTGGCATTATTGTAATATATTGACTTCAGTTTTATCACTAGTATTTGTATTCTAATTTAAATGTTTAATTGTTTCATTTCATTTAATTCACCCTTCTTGGAGTAAAGCAGAGCCATAGACAATAAACGGGTAGCAAAAATGCACTTTCTCCAAGAATTACACAGTCTAGTTTGACTTATTTAATGAGTAATAAGAGTGTTCAACATTAAAATGTATTGAATTTGTGCATCAGTAAAGCGCAGCTAAATAAGTTGATGGTTGATTTCCATACAGCAAATACACACATAGATTTCCCTGCCTCCTAAAACTGTCATGCAGTCATTCAGCTCAGTTCAGTTCTTCAACAAAGAAGATGTTTTATTAATAAACACTGGCTCGGAGACTGTAATTATAGCTCTCTCTCTGCTTCATTAGATGCTCAGATTGATTTCTTAATCAGAATCTCATCAGTTAGAATTTTCCTCTATTAACATCAATTCATGACTTAATTAACTTTGGATATTTTTTCATGATTACAATTTTTTTCTAAGGGTTATACTGCAAATGATAGCACAGTAATGATGAAAGATCTATATTCACATTTCCTGCAAAGAACTAGCATATCCAAGCACATGCAAATAAAGGAAAAAAGAGAAGAGGTATATTTACTGCAGTTACACTTCCCGTTGTCTGTAAATGCCACTTTCTGTGACATTCAACTCATCAATTAATTAAAAAATCTGAATACAAAACAGCGGAACAAAACACTGGCTGATTGTTTCTGGAGCTTCACTTGCTGCTGCCCCTTTCTTAATCATGAATTCAAAGTACTGGGCTGTTTGTTGCACTTGATTCATTAAATCTGAATTAGTGCTCTCAGACAATCAACTGGGTAGTTATCAGTTCCATATCATCTGCTAATCGGCAAGAGATGGAGAGCAAAGTGACAATGTGACAGCTGAAACTGCTTATTTGCCGCTCTGTTCTTTTGGATTGTTTTGCTGTTTTTTTAGTGAAATTAAGAAAACTGTGGTTGTTTTCTTTCAATTAAGACTGCTATTTTATGTCTGGCTGGTGTTACCTGGCTCAGGCCCACATATGTCATTTCAAACTTGTTCTTATAGATGGTTCTTCGCAGGCAGCAGTCAAACAGCTCCACTCCTCCACACAGCGTTCCCTGTCCAGACACACAGAACAAAGAAACGCATAAAACACTATTTACTGTTTTCACAGGTTTGTTTTTGGGCTTGTATGTGCAATATCAGAGTAATTCCAGTCAAAAACTGGATTACTTTAATGACAAGTGTTTCCCACCCATGCACATGTTAGTGCTGCAACAACTGAAGAAACAAGAAAAGCACTCAGAGAGCGCAGTACTCCACCAAGGCTGCTCTGTTATTGTATCATTTCTGACGGATGAAATCTTGAAAAAACTTGTGGCAGAAATCGCGGCACCATAGAATGTGGTCATTTAATATGGATGTACCCACGAACAAAATGACCTTGCGCTGAGCATAGGTGTGTATTATGCATGTGTACATTATGTACGGATATGAATCACGTGACCTAAATATGCAGCGGGAAGCGGAATTTGATGGAACTCGGAAACACCCACACAATTTGTTCCTTGTATCATTTCCGACAGATAAGTCCTGATAAGTCTGCAGCGGTGGATTTGTAGTAGGATCGCAATCATGTGATCTTCAGCAGGCAGCTGATGTAGTGTTTACTTGTTGTCATAGTTACAGTGACGCCATACCGTTATCTGGCAATGATACAGAAATCTTTAACAAATTCGTATATCCAGACTATAAGCCACATCACTGCCAAAATCTAATCATTTGGTCCTTGTGTCATTTCTGAGCTGAAAATTTCATCCAAATCCATTAGTTCATTTTTGAGTAATGTTGCAAACAGACAGACGGACAAACGTATGCCAATCGTCACATAACTCCACCACGTTCCTTGGCGGAGTAACAAAGAGCAAAAGGTCTACTAAAAGAAGATCAATGGTGAGGTCACACTGTAGACTAAAACACTGAGACAGGTTAAGTATTTACAGCACAAAGACGTGATCCGTCTTTCTTCCAGGCCAAGCTGGTGATGGTGTAGAGGTTGACAATCTCTTTAGGTTTGGCTTCATCCCACACGCCTCTCCTTGGAGCCCAGTTAAACACCCGAAGCCTGGACAGATATCAGAGGAAAGGTGACTTGTTACTATCAAGTGCCTGTCGAGTCTCTCTGAGCTCATGTACAATGTAACACACTGCTGACAACGGATCTGTGCTGTAATGGAGAGAAAAGCATACACTGACCGGTCAAAGCTGCCAAACACAATAGACTGCCCGCTGGGACTGGTGACGGCAACGGTGAACTCCCTCTCTGTTCGGTCACGGCTGTAGTCGAAGGTCTGCAGGACGTGACCCTCTCTGCCGTAGGCCACCACCTTCTTGTCACAGCCGCCCACCATGATGCTGTTTGCACCCCAGGCCAGAGCGTAGGGTGGGCACGGGTGTATCAACAGCTTACCCTGCAAGAGAGTGCATCAACTGGAGTGGACTTGGAAGACACAAATACAATTTTTAAAATCTTCATACTTAGATTTTTTTAAGCTATGTTTTTTGGCCAGAGTGGGGGAAAGACATGCAGTAAATGGCCATAGGTCTGACTCGAACCCGTGACCACTGTGTCAGGGATTATAGTCCTCGTTTATGGGTCGCCTGCTCAATCTGTTGAGGTACTGCACTGGAAAAAATGCCCCTCTCAAAACAAGCAAAAAAACTTATTTCAAGGAACTTTTACCTTGAAATAAGTGAAAAAAATCTACCAATAGAACAATTGAAAAATGGCTTGGTAAGATTTCTTGAAATGAGATACAATATTTAGAATCATGAGATCTTAAACTTAGCTGGGAAAACGTATTTTAAGTTATATTTTACCAGGACTGTCAAGGTTAGGTGTCTTAATATAAGCCAGATAAGCTAAAGAAAAAGCATTTTTTCACTCAAAAATAGAGTTTCGATTTCATGTAACCTTCTAATTTGAGATGTTTTAACTCTCCTGTTGTCCTCATTTACAAGCACCAAAAAATACTGTTTCCTTATCTCAAAAAAATACAAAAAAAAAATCTGCAAAAAAATTCCCCAAATTTCTGAAAATTTGCAAAAACTTCAGGAAGAAAATTCCATCCATCCTCTATACACCGCTTTATCCTCATTAGGGTTGTGGGGGGTGCTGGAGCCTATCCCAGCTGACTCGGGCGAAGGCAGGGGACACCCTGGACAGGTCGCCAGTCTGTCACAGGGCTACATATACAGACAAACAAGCACACTCACATTCACACCTACGGGCAATTTAGAGTGATCAATGAACCTCAGCATATTTTTGGACTGTGGGAGGAAGCCGGAGTAAACACACGCATGCACAGGGAGAACATGCAAACTCCATGCAGAAAGATCCCAGGCCCACCCCGGGATTCGAACCGGGATCTTCTTGCTGCAAGGCGAAAGTGCTAACCACTACGCCGCTATGCAGCCCCCAAGAAAATTCCAATAATTCTTAAAAGTTTCCCTTAAAATTTTTATTTAAAAAAAATCTCCCAAATTTGGGAATAAAATTCTTGTAAATATTTTCAAAAAAAGAGTAAAAACGCTTCCAAAAAAATCCTAAAAATATCTAAAGTGACTACATATACATCAGTAAGACTTCTAATATGTTCTTTAAGAGCATTCACATAAAAATCAATCAAAATCCAACAAATTTCGCTGGATTTTGGTTGATTTTTATGTGAATGTTCTTAAAGAAACACTTTTACATTTTTTATTTCCACCAAAAAATGTTCAAAAATGTTGAAAATGCGGACATCAGAAGTTACACTGTGAAAATAGATTTTCTTGTAAAATTCAACCCAAAACAAAATAATATGTCTTAAAACAAGTCCCTCCATCTTGCTGAAATGTCACTTGTTAAGTGCATTTATCTTACATCGAGTGGGATGAGACATTTTGACTAAAAATAGACTTGGTAAGATTTGGAGTTTTTGCAGTGTGGGGCACCCTTCATAACTAGATTTATGGTTGTTTGTCTCTCTGGGTTAGCTCTGTGATGTGCTCTTCCTCTCGCACAGTGTCGGCTGGGATAGGCTGCAGCATCCCGTGAAGGTCTGCAGGATTAAGCAGGTGATGATTGGGTTCTTGAGTTAGGGCCAAAATCATGGTTTATGGCATCACAGTGACCTTTGATCAACAAAATCTAATCAGTTCACCCTTGAATCCAAGTGGAAAATGTCCATCAAATTTGAAGAAATTCCCTCCACGTTTTCCTGAGACATTGTGTTCATAAGAATGCAGTAGATGTATGGACAACCTGAAGACATAATGTCTCTAGAAACAGCTGTCACTAGTGCGGAGGCTTAAAAATGAAAAACAAGTACATAGTAGTATACAGTTTATAAATGGTCAAACAAGAATAAATAATGTAATTGAGCATGGGTACCTGAGACTCTCCTGAGCCTTCATCATCAAAGAAGTAGCGCACAACTGTGTTATCAGCATGGCCGGACAGGATACCTTTGCCAGAAACACTGAGGCACAACGGAGATTGCACAAATGACAGTGAGAGCAGCATAAAAGAAATAAAACAGCATTGAACAAGAGATAAAATCAGCAAATGTCATTTTATGAAAGGCAGTCCTGATATCATATAATTCTTATTCACTATTTTGGGATGGAAAAATCAGCAGTGCACCTCATACTACTTGTTGGTCATAGTTAAATATAGATGTGGATTAAAAATTTACTTGGATGTCAGTGAGACAACACAGGACTCTGTGGCGTAGATGGTGGAAGATTTATTCGTCTGAGTGTTGGCGAGGCGAACCTGTAAAAAAAATCGCAGAAACAAATTAGCAAATAATCTTTACATATGCAGAAGTGTACTCAGCATTTGACTCATAGGCTTTTGAAAGCTTGTATTTTTACATGTAGTTAAATTACAGTTCTGCTATTCCTACTATTATTTCTATTCTACGAAACCTGAAATTGGAGCCTTAAGAACTAAAAAGGGCAATAAAACTAAAATGACACAACTATTATTCTTCTATATCCACTGTAATGTAAGCTTCTACTGCTGATACTTTTACCAGTAATAATGTGTGAGGCCATGCCAATGCCACAGGTGAAGGAAGAAAGTTTTGCTGACTTACTTTGCCATCAACTAATCCGTAAACAATGGCATTCTCTGCAGGCCAAAGCAGGCAAGTCACAGCGCTCTGCAAGACAGTTAACCGGGAAAAAAAACGATCAAAACAACGATGCCGCATTGCAAAACGGCATGAAAGCTGGAAATTTGAACTTCCTATTACTATTCTCTTGACCGCCTCTTTCAGCAAGTGGTTTGCTGCCAAAGCAAAGTGTCCACTAATGTTAACTTACCGTTTGAACAAATTTGTTGCAGATGGCTTTCTTGTCTCCCCTTTGAGAGAAGATAAAACTGTTAGAAATCTGCTCGCATGTTGATATGCATCAACATGCATATCAAAATGGAATTAACTGGGAAATATGGAATCAACAAAAGGGCATTACCAATCCTCTCCGATTCTGTAGACGAAGATAATGTTGTCAGACTGGCCGATGGCGATCTTGGTGGAGTCGGGTGAGAAGGCCATGTCATTGACCATATAGCTCTGTTTTCCATACTGATAAAAGATTACAGGGAATTATTATTTTCACTGTAACAATTATGAAAAGGTGAACATTTGTTTACACCGCGTTTACACGTATATATTATTTCTAAATGCTAGTAGACACATCAGATTTCAGGTTTGTTGCTTCTAAAGTCTCGGCTGTTTGAATTCATGTTGTTCTGTGAGGGTTTTACAGAAATCCTGAAAAGTCTCATCAGAATTACACATATATATTTATCTGGTAAATTACATCCATCACATTCAGCACATTTAGCAGCTTCCATTATATTAAAGGGTTGATTTCAACACTAAATATCAGTCTAATACAATGCTACATAATGTATTCCTGCTCAGATTTCTGTGTGCTCGTCCTGATCACCTTGGAGTCCAGAGGTTTGGTGGAGAACTTGTCCCTCCTCTCCCCCTGCTCATCATAGAGCAGCACCACTCTGTCAACAGTGCAAACAGCGAATTTGGTGTTGTTGGGAGCCCAGGCCATGCATGTTACTTTGGCAGCTCCCTCCTACAAAGGCAGAAAAAAACAATAAGCGGTAACTGACTGGTGTCTTGGCTGTGTATCTTTTTTTTATTAGCTAGTTTAAGCTAGCCCTGCGACAGACTGGCGACCTGTCCAGGGTGTCCCCTGCCTTTGCCCGGCCCGAGTCAGCTGAGATAGGCTCCAGCACCCCCCCTGCGACCCTAAGGAGGATAAAGCGGTGTAGAGAGAATGGATGGATGGGTGGATGGATGGATAGTTTAAGCTAACCGTAGCCCGCTACATTCCGTTATTTTCTATAACAGCTGGGGCTGCAGTCATGTTCCAGGTTACATTAAGCTGTTTTAACTGATAGAGCCGATGTAATTTGTCTATTAGGAGATAATATTTGAACACACGCGAATCATGAACAACGTTGTAATTAGTTAGGTATACTTGGGCGAATTAGCAGTACTTTTTTCATCCGTTAGCTTACTTGTCAGTGAACTTACCTGGGGCGTTAAAAGCGTCTTCAGATGCTTCAGTTGCATTATCGGAAGTTTTTAGGAAGCTCCAACTGGGAATAATGTTGTTAGAGACAGGATGATCATCAGATATTGGTCATTTTGTGGACCAGCTTCAAGCTAGCAGCTAGCAGGAGGAGGACATCTTTGTAGTAAACATAACTCTGATCTCCTTAGTTACCGCTGGGGCCGGACTTATGGTGCATTTAAAAGTGTGGGAAAAATCTGATTCTCGCAATAGTTTATCAGTTCGGTTGTTCTCATTCTACAAATGTAAGTTAGTCCCATTTTTGGGTGAAAATAACAGATTAAAAGCAGTAAAGTTATTTCAAGTAACGCAAGGTGTCGTAAATTTGACCGAGCTGCACAGACTTCTTCTTTGGTTGTTGCCTTTTGGTCTATATACGCCGTAACGAGTATGTAGTGATTCACTGATTTAAATTATTAGGAACTGGCTTTGTATTGCATAATATGTACCAGTATGTACGTATAAATGTTAAATGCAAAAACTGCATGAGTGTCGAATTTGAAAACTTTGTAAAGCTATTCGTAGGCGCAGTGATTCCAAAGCTATACTGTTCGCCTCATTTTATTTAAAAAGCTGTTCACTGGCAGTCGCGAAAGTGAAATGTTGTATGTTAAAATTACGACTGTTAACTGTCAGAAAGACAATTCATCGGTAAAAGGGTGAAACGAAAAAGCTACTGGAGATGCCGGGGATTGAACCCGGGGCCTCATACATGCAAAGCATGCGCTCTACCACTGAGCTACATCCCCTTCCATGTCAAGTCGGCAAGAAGCCGGCGTTTTATTCCTATATGCAGGACTGATAATCCTGTAAGTGTAGTAGAGTAGATAAGCGATTCAAAATCCTTCGTCCTATGCATCAGCAGTATTTCTTCTCTTAATCCAGATGTGCCCATCTCCCATTCATCTTTTCCCACATTTTTTTGCCAAATAACTGAGCAGTCAACTCTACAAATTAAGCTGTAGTGGTTAATAAACAGTTCATTCCATGTTTAAACCAGTAATAATTGTTTCTCAATATTTTGCTATCAGGAAATACCTTTTTTTCCCTATTACATCATAAATGTTAAAGAAAATGAATCATACAAAAACATGCCATTGAAATAAATTACATAAATAAATAAATGATATTTATTTATATATGTTTTATTAACATTTTGTTTGGCCAGTTAAAATCCAGCGATGACACAGACTATTTGAAGAAAAAGGTACTGCAAACATTTCATTCCAGGCAATGGCAATCATTCCTTTGGGGCTTTGGGGAGTCAGTCCTACTTACCCCAAGAACATGACACTCCTGAGAATAAGTCTAAGATTTGTCTCCTTCAAACTTAACACACCCAGTTTATCTTAAATCTGAAAGTACTCGAGAGTTTTTTCAGTTAGCTAAGACTAGATCAGAAAGCAAGCTAATATTAACAACAATACACAAGAAAAGCACTCAGAGAGCACAGTACTCCACCAAGGCTGCTCAATCGTTGTATGATTTCAGATAGATGAAAGCTTTAAAAAAAATTGTGGTCCTCTCAAAATCTAATCAGGTGGTCCTTGTGTCATTTCTGACCTTACCTGAAAATTTAATCCAAATCTGTTAGTCCATTTTTCGGTAATGTTGCAAACAGACAGACAAACCGTGTTCCTTAGCGTAATATTATTAATAATATTTTAGCTGACTAACATAATCAAGAATAGATGTCTTATTCTATTACTTGCATTTGAACATTCAACAGGATGTTGCATTGCTTGTTTTAACATTTTTCATGGGTGCAAAAAATAATATGTTCTTGATTTATTTGCCCTCAGTAAGTGTGGTACTAATACTGCTATTAGTTCATTTCTCGGATGTAGCGTAGCAACAAACAGCAGAATATCAAAACTTTGCTCCTGTTTCGGCCAATGCTCCTATAATTTTATTCCTGTTTTATAATATTTGCACATTGTCAGATGGCTTGTAATTTCCAATGTAAATTACACATAAAAGCATAGAAATTTCACACAAAATTAACTTTTAATTTTATAAAACTATAATGTCCTTGCAGAGTAACATAAGACTAAAAAACCTGTGGATTTTTTAAAAATAAAATACAATATTTTTCAGATGCAAACATATAGAATCATTATCTCTGACTGGTCACTACATGAATGTGGCTTAGTCCTCATAACGCGCAAGGAACTTTACATGTAAGAGCAGTCAGTAAGTATTTGTTGGGAATTTAATGCATTACTTGAGATTAAAAACATAGCATTAAAGGGTCTTGGACTCATAGGTCACATGCATTTAATTAAACTGCTGTTAAAATGTCCTTGAAGAAACTACTTTGTCCCACTATCAACTCCTCATACAGAGCTGTGCAGTAGATAAACTACAAAGCTCCTGGTCTGTAGGTCACATTTACTGCTGCCTTTCAAGAATGTAAACATCGGATAATTCATCATGTTAGGTTGCACATTAACCCCATATTTGACCACCACAACAACTTTAAACTGCAGTAGGTGATGGGTCAAACACAGGTCCCGAAGAGACACTTTTTATATTTTGTGCTTAAATGGATGTGCGTATAGAACATATGTCAAATAATGATAGGAACACACAATCAAATTCTGGAGGCAGATTAGATGCATTGCATCAAATAACCAACAGTGGATAAATCCTGAAAACATCCCCTGACTTTTAAACTCCTTCTGTAGGGGGTTTATTAGTAAAAAACTGTTGAAGGTTCAGGATTCAAGTGAAAGACACATTGTTTTGTTTTATATCATCATTGTGATAGTGGCCGTGAAAACAAACAGCAGCAATGATTGAAACAAATCTACAAAGAGCAAGAATTCTATTTGGCCAAATGGTGGCGCGAGACAAGACAAAAGATCATAATTAGACCAGATTGAAGGGGAGAATACGTGATATGTTCAATTGTGAGGAAATAAGTGCATTCACTTGATAATATGTAAATTTGTAAAATAATGTAAAACTATTTTAGCGCAATTTTGAGATACTTTACTTGAGTATTTCCATTTTTTAAAATATTTTTATAGAAGGAAATGTGATTTTCACTTCACTATATCTATTTAACACTCTTTGGTACTGGTCACACAACAGGATCAGATTAGTTCTACAAATTTAAATCAACAAATAAATCATTGTGTTTTATTATATTTTTGGCTCCTTAAAATATCTGAATTAGGTAAAGTCTCAAATAAATGGGCCATTCTTTCCTTGAAGTTTTTGTACTTATTGTACATTTGGATGCTAACACTTTTGTGCATTTACTGAAGTAGAATTTTGAATACAGGACTTTAATTTAGTATTTTACAAAGACCTGATTTAAAAATCAGGTGTTTTGGTTGTGGGCTGGTTTGATGGTTCAGTTTTAATTCCATCCATCCATTTTCTTCCGCTTATCCGGGACCGTTTCAAAGCAATGTCGACATACACTGCAGAAAGGATTCTTGTTGAAGAAGTTGCTGCTGCAGGTAATTACCCGCCCTCTTCTGGTGACGTAAGATGACGTTTAGTTGTTAATTTCATTCAATTATACCGGAAATACGGGATGATATTGTCAAATTAAAGCTTTACACGTATGAATAGTTTTTATAGATTTAACTTAACACACACTCAGAGGCACTTTGCTTGCAAATATTACAAAGATCGTTTCAGCATTAATATTATACTATCATATAAGATACTATCATATATATATATATATATATATATATATATATATATATACTGACAGTCAATAGAAACTTTGAGGTAGAAATGTACACAGAATTCTACTTGTAGGGGGGTTGTAATTATTCATTGTGGATTTACTGATGATCTAGTGCCCTGGTAGTTGAGATAATGATGAGTTGTCATTTTGTCATGATTCATTGCACATGGGTTGGTCACTTTGCAAAAGTGAACCAAATACACACCAAGCAATACTCAGTGAGTATCTGCACAATTTGAGGATGGGTTTTGAAGGCCTATATAAAGGCCCAAAAAAGGCCACCATTGTTAGTCCAGTGAACAGCATCATGCCGCGTCTATCACATGAACAACGTCTCCGGGCACTGGGTATGGTGGAGGCCGGTTTGAGCTACAGTGATGTAGCCAGGCGTATGGGCTGTTCCCAACCCGCAATCAGAAGCCTGGTCCAAAGCATGCGCCGACGGATTGCTGCCTGCATCGAAGCAAATGGAGGCCATACTCGGTATTGACTGTTGTGACTTTG
The DNA here is from genome assembly GCF_021347895.1 of Acanthochromis polyacanthus. Classification (NCBI taxonomy): domain Eukaryota; kingdom Metazoa; phylum Chordata; class Actinopteri; family Pomacentridae; genus Acanthochromis; species Acanthochromis polyacanthus. Next base: position 16,752,777 of record NC_067128.1, on the reverse strand, counting down.
TGTTTGGCAGATGCCGTTTTCTTTTGTGAAATTCTTTTTTTTTAAATCATTCTTGAAACTTTAGATTTTTGTTTCTGTATGCCAATACGCTAAACAAGTGATTCATATGAAGAAAATCCAGTTTCAGGCTTCAAAATAAAAATCATGTTGAAAAATATGGTCTCAAAGTTTTTAATGACTGTCAGTGTATTTATATATATATATATATATATATATATATATATATATATATATATATATAGAGAGAGAGAGAGAGAGAGAGAGAGAGAGAGAGAGAGAGAGAGAGAGAGATTTTTCTGATTGTTTCAGTTTGGAACTGGTCCCTATATAAAGTATCGAGAATCAAGAATCTTTATTGTCATGGTGTTTCCACACAGTGAAATTACGATTGGTGACTCCCAGCTACAGATGAAAATAGAAAATGGCATACTATATACGAATAAAATAAAACATAGGTTCACTATATAATTATACTGTGTATAATTGTGTTTGTGACAAATGAACGTCTTGAATCTTGATATAAAGCTTGAGGATCTTTTATCATTTGTAATTCAGGTTTTTTGTTTTTCAATTCACCTGCTACCCCTGTCATCAAGGTCTATGATTGCTACACACACACAGACACACACATGCAGACACACACACACACACATATATATATATATATATATATATATATATATATATGTGTGTGTGTGTGTGTGTGTGTGTGTGTGTGTGTGTGTGTGAGTGTATAAATGTATATATATGTCATGGTAGAGACTGCGATTTGGTAGAATTGGAGTTTCTACCAGTAGAGATTGCGATTGGAGTCTCTACTGGTAGAGTTTGCGATTGTAATCTCTGCCAGTAGAGATGGAACTTTAAATCTGACCCCTGCCCTGACCCCTGACCCTAACCTTAACTAACCCTGACCTTTAAATCTGACCTCTGCCCTGACCCCTGACCCTAACCTTAACTAACCCTGACCTTTAAATCTGATCTCTGCCCTGACCCCTGACCCTAACCTTAAAAGTCTAACCTTAGCCCTGACAAATCTCTACTGGTAGGATTGGAGTTTCTACTGGTAGAGATTGCGATCGCAATCTCTACTGGTAGAGACTCCAATCGCAATCTCTACTGGCAGAAACTCCAATTCTACCAAATCACAGTCTCTACCCTGACATATATATATATACATACATTTTTTTTGGAGTTACCAATTGACCTCTGTAGTTTGTTGTAATTACAGATCAGATTCGAAATATTGCTTCAGCTGCTTAGAAGTCACTCAAAAATGTAGGGTCATTATTATACTACTGATTTCAGTAAATGTTGAAATGATTTTCTTGATCTTTCCAAAGCCACTGTTTGAAATCGTTCTACCTCAAAACTTGTCTTTTACTGTGAAAGTCACTGACACGGATGCAGTACGTCTGTGCGTCAAATTTGACCGTCGCACGCTGAGGCAGACTTCCACGCTTCTGGCGGAGCGTGTGGAACACTTTACCTTCATGGTCTCATCCGACTTACCGGCGAAGAATCCAACTAAAGACACTTTTTCACTTTCTTTGCTCCGCCTCTAACCCAGGATTCATTCAAACACCGACAGGTTAGCGTTCGGCCGGTAAATCTGCTGTTAGTCGGTGTTTTTTTATTTCTTCAGTCTGCTCTTCATCTCCTGCGTCTTCGCGCGGCGTGACGTTCACGTGGGGTCCGGGGCTCATCAGCGCTCCGAAACATCTTCAAGTCATCCCGTAGAAGAGCTTAACTTCAGCCTCCTTCCCAACATGGCAGAGATGGCATCCTTGGTTCTGGAGGACGGGACGACGTTCAGAGGCCGCGTTTTTGGGGCAAACGTGTCGGTGTCTGGGGAAGTTGGTGAGTCACTAAATTGTTAGCTAACTAAAGTTTAACAACGGTTATCTTGTACAAAGTCCGCCTGTGTGTACAGAGAACTTTAGGTTAAACTTTTGCAGCTATGTATTTTGTTATTTTGGCCGTTTCGTGTGCAGGCATGTGTCCAACCCCCAAACTCCCGTAAATCTGCCCCTTGTTCTCCTTGTGGCAACATGCTGCCACACTCCATTCAACAATCAGTCATTTAAAGTTAAGTTTGTACACGTTGTTATTCGTCAAACCACGTGTACTATCTTGTCCTCTTATGAATGCCATTCACAAGTGTGCCATGATTATTGATCCACCTGTGATTTATATGAATGCCAAATTAAGGATTAGACAACTGTGATTATATACAAGACTGTTTGAAGTGCCTGCCTTTGTAGATGAGCAAAGCAGCATTAAAAGTGAAGGAATTTTAAGCTTAGTCTGGTGAGACAAACTACTCGCAACAAACTGGAATGCGGGTCTGCTGGTAGTTGAGAAAAACCCTCCCATCTGGATGCCATAGTCCATGCAAAGGGTCATTACAGAAACACCCGTAGGTAGGATACAATTTACTGATGAATGAACATTTGCAGTGTCAATAAACAGTCAGCATGTGTAAACAATTACACAATTTGTGTTTGTCCACACTGTGTGAATTTTGGTAAAAGTAACTGAGGGCACGAACGTGACCGATACAACTAAGTGGATCAAATTTTCTGTCCTCAGTGTTTCAGACCGGCATGGTGGGCTACCCCGAGGCCCTTACTGACCCATCCTACCAATGCCAGCTGCTGACCCTCACTTACCCTCTGGTTGGAAACTATGGTGTGCCCAAGGATGAAGAGGGGGAGTTCGGACTAAGCAGGGTGAGTGCTTAATTAACGTTTATTACAAAATTAGAACATATGGTGTGCCTACAGACTGAGGGTGCAAAAAGTTTAGGTTGAACTTTTTTTTTTTTTATCATAATGCTTCTTTTGGGGTAGAAATGATGTGGTTTAAATGAGCCAGAGTACCCTCTATAGTAATTGTTTCAAATAAAAAAGCTAAAAGTAGGGGATTGAAATATTTGACTCTCCACAGGTGAGAAACTGTGCTCTATGAAGTGATTTTGATGAACTGCTTAAATGAACATGACATGGTGAACTTTTCTTGTCTTACTCAGTGGTTTGAGTCGTCCAAGATCCACGCTGCAGCTCTGATTATCGGAGAGCTGGCAGAGAGTCCCAGTCACTGGAGCTCAGTCAAGTCACTGGACCAGTGGCTCAAAGAGCAAGGAATTCCTGGACTACAAGGTCAGAAAATTGATATGAAAAATGTGATGAATCATGCAGAATCAAACCTTATATTCATATTAAATGACACTTTGGAATCTGACATGTAACTATATGACTTCTATGTACATCAGGGGTTGACACTCGCTGTCTGACCAAAAAGATCAGAGAGAAGGGCACCATGCTGGGAAAACTGGTTATGGACGGGACTCCTGAGAGCAGTATTCCCTTTGATAACCCGGACCAGAGAAACCTGGTCCAGGAGGTCTCCATGAAGGTAACCAGCTCTGACTTTTGACTAACGGATGATTTTTATGCCTCACAAAGGTTTTAAATGAAAGAAGTCAAGAGAATTGATCGCATTGTGCTGGTCTTGTTGTACATGAGACTTGCTAGTTTTGACTCTGTCTGCTGGCTGCCAGTTAAAAGTTATTTCTCTTTTGATTGTTTCTAGGAGCCACAAGTGTTCAACCCAAGTGGAAGTTTGCGAATCACAGTGGTGGATTGTGGTATCAAGTACAACCAGATCCGCTGCCTGGCTCAGAGAGGAGCCCGTGTTACTGTGGTACCCTGGGACCACCCGCTGGATCCCAACGGTCAGTCACGCACTGTTTACAGAATGGGTTTAGACTGTCAGACAATGTGCAAAATGTCAACAAGATTTGTAGGATGTCTCCACCATACTGTAACTCATTGTTTGCTATTGTTGTGGTTTATGTTTGTATTAAGAAAATTGGTATCTTATATTTCCAAAACAGTGGTGATACAGACAAGCTGGCAGTAGCAGTGATACTGGAAATTCAGCAGCCAATATGAATGGCATTGATTTATCCAAAATGACTTTACAATATCTTCTGGAAGCATCTTATCACTTTCTTTCTCTGATTATATCAACCTCTGTAGTTCACAGGCAGCCTCATCAGTTGATGACCCTCTGTTTGAGGTCTTTGCCATGTATTGGACAACGTGTATCTGTGGTTACATGGGCATCTTTAATTGTCTTTTCCAGATTTCGATGGACTGTTCATCAGTAACGGTCCTGGAGATCCACAGCTCTGTCAGGCCACCATCAACAATGTGAGGAAAGTGGTCTCTGTGGATCACCCAAAGCCAGTTTTTGGTATCTGCCTCGGACACCAGCTGCTCTCTTTGGTCATCGGAGCAAAGACCTACAAGATGAAGTCAGTACCTCCGTGTGAACACTTGCATACACCTAAAGATAACTTGAATACACATCACTGTCTGAAGGAATTCTAAACAACAACTGTGATGCCTGTGCCAATAAATTCTTCATTTATCAGTAACATTCCTGGCTGACAAACAATTGCAGTTAAATGCAGTTATCTGATTACCATAATGATTTTCAACTCTGCTGAACTGTCGCACGTTTAAAGAATCAGATGTGTCAGATCAGAAGAATCAACTGTAGTTGAATTTCTAATGCAGTGGCAGCACACGCTCATGTCTAGAGCTGAGTGAGTCTTTTGCCAAGCTTATAGAAGATTTTTGAAACAAGACAAAGACAGATATGTGCCCCAGTGACCTTCTACACTCTCTAGAAACACAAGACTTTCCCTCTCACACTGTCTTTGGGAGAGCTGTGATGTGAATTTCAGGTTTTTGCTGTTCTCAGCAGTCTGGTGTCTCCTACAAGCGCCGGAGTGTTGGATTGATCGGTTTGTTATGAAAAAGGTTGAATAAACACGCCGGCACACAAGCCGAGGCGGCTGCACCTCACAGACACATCTGAGGGGTTAGGAAGAGACGCCACTGAGGGCAGCTTTATCAGGCTCGGTGTGAAGGTCGGAGTGACCAGCAGCAAACGTTCCCATTGCCCTGCTACAATGTTGTAGGCATCTCAGGAGACAGATTACTAATAGTTTACAGGGAAACAAACTGTAGGTATCAACATTTGGCCCTGAATCATGTAGAGTCTCTTCTGTTTTAATGGATAGCACGTCTAAAGCCCCATCTTACGTAACTGGTTGTAAATTTACCCAGCGTGGGATCCATAAAGTTATCTTATCTTGTATAGATTATATTGATACTTAAATGTAAATTTAGGTCTGGTTAACACTATTACTTTTACTGTAATGCACTTTGTTTTGCATATTATCCCCGTGTAATCTTTTACCGATTAACTTAAGAGTTTAAATTCATTTAAATCCCTCAAAATTGATAGAAATGTTGTTTTTTTTCACATTGTTGATATGATACAAAATGCTTTTGAACCCATACAACTTCTGCACATAATCCCTGTCATACTTGAGGATAAAGTGAAAATAGTGTAGTGGAATGCATTCATATATAATTAAAATAATACGTATTAAATCTGTCCATAAAGTATGGTTTGACTAATGCCCCTGTTTAGGAGCACTTGCATGTATTTGGGTTGTGGGATTTTGTGTCACATCGAGCAGCTTTGTAAATGTGAAGGAGGTGTTGTCGCTATTGTTAATGACTGATGCCATAGGATTTCTTCACGTTTCTCACATCGGTGCCTTTTAAGACTAATGATCTCCATTAATACCCCAAAATGACAGAACAATTGAAGCTTTACCACTGATAATGCCTCATCAGAAGCTGCTTAAGTGAAGTCATCCTCAAAGACAACAAGTGTTTTCAGATAGCTGCACATAAAAACAGTTTAAAGATCTGATAAGGGAGAGACTTGCCATTTAAAGAATCGGAACAAAAATCTATGCAAGAATTCAGTCCAGATGGCTGTTATATGATGCATTTCCTGCTCCATAAAAGTCGGTGCAAACAGTGGAACCGGGAAGCATCCAGTGAATCATGTTATTGCGCTGACAGAAGCACGGGTGTTGTGAAACTGTGTTACAGGCGTAGCAGGAGTGGAACCTCTTGAGAAACTCTTTTTGAGCCTTATATCGTGGCATCAGATTTGACTATACATGCAGTTTTTGTATTCAGTGTTTATTGAAATTGCAATCATGGTCCGGTCTTGTTGGCTTCAAACAGCCGTTCAATGCATTACTAAGGTGGCTGTAAGGACTTGGTCAGGATGAGTCATAACCCTCAAGCCAGCGGTGGACAGCATCCTCAACATTACGTTATTTTAAAACAGTTTTAATTTTTCTCTTTGTTTCTCAGATATGGTAACCGTGGCCACAACCAGCCGTGCATACACAGTGGAACAGACCGCTGCTTCATCACCAGCCAAAACCACGGTTTCGCTGTCGACCCAGACACCCTGCCAGAAGACTGGGATGTGCTCTTCACCAACGCTAATGACCATACCAACGAAGGCATCGTGCACAACACCAAGCCTCTGTTCAGGTAACAGCCTCTGAGCTATGCTTGTCATTCACACCGGAAAGTTCTGAATGTTTGTTGAAAATGTTGATTAAATGCTCTGCGATCACTTTTTCCAGTGTTCAGTTCCACCCCGAGCACATGCCGGACCCACAGATCTGGTCAGCCTGTTGATGTTTTCCTCAACACAGTGAAAGAGCACAAAGAGGGCAAAGCTGCACAATCTGGTACTTACGTTGTTCAGAGTTTTTGTTTTAAATTTTTTTCTTTCATTTAAGACCAATAATATTTTTAGTAGCATCATTGTGAATATTAGAATTGTTTTCTGAAGCCAGATTAATTTGGATGTTAACATTAGCCGATCAGTTTGTATTTTACTAACAATAAATGAAGTATACCTGGCTTGCGTGGAGGGGGTTTTGTCCTCAAAATGTTTATTATTAAGTTTATGTGGTTTTCTAATGTATCTGTTCATAATTTTCTTTCCCTACTTTATCGGTCAAGAAAAAGCACATTGGAGCAGTTCTTACGAATAGTAGCTACAAGTGAAAATGCTTGTGTGATTTTTCTCTAGTGGAAACAAACGTCTGATGGACCACCTCACCTTCCCTGGCTCACCAAAGGCCAAGGAGATTTGCAGACCCAGGAAGTCCTGATCCTAGGCTCTGGAGGACTGTCCATCGGCCAGGCTGGAGAGTTTGACTACTCCGGCTCCAGGTGGGTTAAAAACAAACCTCTTTGGTAAAACTGGCAGTAGTTATTTTTGGGGTGTATGACAAACCAGGAATCAATGAGTCGCTGATGGAAAGCAATTCAAGTCACCTCTTGTGGCTTGTAGGTGAAGTTATGGCCACAGGCGTGCTTTGGTTATGCTGTATGAGCAAACGTTAAGGTTTTAAGAAAGACAGTAGAACATATGTTGGCCACTTTCTGCTCTGAATGTGTCACTATAAAGATTTTTGAAGTTGGCTTTTTCTGTATTCCAATCGATGTTGTTCCGTTTTGTTTCCAGGCTATTAAGGCTCTGAAAGAAGAGAATATCCAGACGGTGTGATGCAACCCCAACATTGCCACCGTTCAGACCTCCAAAGGTCTGGCTGACAAAGTTTACTTTCTGCCCGATTACGCCAGAGTATGTGACACAGGTATGGATTCTCTCTGTTGTAACTCTGTAATTGACAAAGTGTGCTAACTCATAAAGTAAATCAGAATATGTGGAAATACCAGCTTTTGAAATACCTGGATAGCTTCCTGGACTGAGTGCTGCATGTCCTTCTGCTTTGTTGTTTTGATGGTTTTTGTAGTTTTGTGTTTTTATGGGTTTTATAGTAATCCAAAATTATATTGTTTTGTTTATTATTCTGTCCGGAAAGCACTTTGGTCTTCTATTATGTTGTCGTAAAGTGCTCGACAAACAAATTTTTAATTGATTGATTTTAACAGGTGATAAAAAATGAGCGTCCGGATGGAGTTTTGCTCACTTTCGGCGGTCAGACTGCTCTGAATTGTGGCGTGGAGCTGACGAAGCTGGGCGTCCTGGAGAAGTATAACGTTAAGGTTCTGGGAACACCAGTCGCCTCCATCGAGATGACTGAAGACAGGAAGATCTTTGTGGAGAAAATGGAAGAGATCAATGAACATGTTGCTCCCAGTGAAGCAGCGCTGTCAGTGGAGCAGGTGAGGAGACACAATCCCAGCAGAACTTCACTTCTGTATTGTTTTTTTTTCCCACTGGGGTTTTAATGATAAGATTGATCTGTTTTTTTTTGCTGTAGGCAGTGGCAGCTGCTGAGCGTCTAGGCTATCCTGTCCTGGTGCGTTCAGCGTTCGCTCTTGGTGGTCTGGGCTCCGGCTTTGCAAACAACCGAGAGGAGCTCACCTCTCTGGTGACGTCAGCCTTTGCTCACACCTCTCAGGTTCTAGTGGACAAATCCCTGAAAGGCTGGAAGGAGATTGAGTACGAGGTGGTTCGAGACGCCTACGACAACTGTGTCACTGTGAGTACCAAGAACCCAGTGGAGAAATAGGAAAAAATGTATTTAAATATCCAAGAGCAAGTCACAGGGGCTTTTTATTATTTTATTCTGCTATGCTGCTTAACCATTTGTGCTGGTTCTTCTTTTTTAGGTGTGTAATATGGAGAATATAGACCCACTGGGCATCCACACCGGGGAATCCATCGTGGTGGCACCCAGTCAAACACTTAATGACCACGAGTACAACATGCTGAGGAACACAGCCATCAAAGTCATCCGACACCTTGGCATTGTTGGAGAGTGTAACATCCAGTACGCCCTGAACCCTGAGTCTGAACAGGTACAAATGAAGACCAAAGGTTTGAAAAGCACATTTATCTGTGAGGACTGCGTTGGTCCTTTGGTGTTTCATACAAATCCACAGGCTGTAACTTATGTGTACAATGTTTTGCAGTACTACATCATCGAGGTGAACGCCCGTCTGTCACGGAGCTCTGCTCTGGCCAGTAAAGCAACCGGTTATCCTCTGGCCTACGTAGCAGCCAAGCTTGGCCTCGGGATCCCACTGCCGCAGCTTAAGTACGCGTCTCAGTTTAATGATGGCAGATAATATGCTAGTAAATCAATAAAACATTTGTAAGAAGATCCCAGCATTAAATTGTAACTATTTGAGTGCTGTACATTATTTATGCATAGCAGAGAGACTTAGAAAAAGCTTCAGATAATGTTCATCAAACAAGGTAGTTCAACTAGTTTGGCCTATTTTGTCGATTTTTTTTTTTTGAATATCATTTTTACAGTTTTACCTTTTAGATTATTTTTTTTCCAATTGAACAATGCATCACAGATAAGGTGAATGATAACATGCCACGCTGGCAGGTTTTAGAGCTCAGCGGGTTAATAATTTACACTTTCCTGCTTAATTTCTGGTTGGATTTAAACACATTTTTACTTTCATTTAAATTTGTAATGTTTTAGTTATAAGTTATGAAAAACATGTCAACTATATCTTTGTTTTCCTTCAGAAACTCTGTTACCAACCAAACAACGGCAAACTTTGAGCCTAGTTTGGACTACTGTGTGGTGAAGGTGCCCCGCTGGGATCTCAGCAAGTTCCTCAGAGTTTCCACCAAGATTGGCAGCTCCATGAAGAGTGTTGGTAAGAGAGGGAAACGATTGGCGTGATATTAACTTTAACAGCACCATCAGAAAGTAGGTCTGCACCAGTTCTTTTGGAGAATCAGAAGTATGTTTAAGGCAGTGAGTGTGAAGCGGGGAAAGGTGCCTTTCAATGTCCAAGGTGGATCTACACAGTTAATGTCGATAGTATACCCAGTGTCTGAACGTTTTTCTCAACAGGTGAGGTGATGGCTATCGGCCGCAGCTTTGAAGAGGCCTTTCAGAAAGCTCTGAGGATGGTGGATGAGAACTGTGTCGGCTTTGATCACACCATCAAGCCTGTCTCTGAAAAGGTTTGCACTTCCTCTTAAAATTTTCCGTCTCATTTTTTATTATTGACATGTACATTTTAAGGTGTGACTGGGGTAATAAGAATCCCTGTTAAATTTAGTAATCCTTATTTTCTCAACCTGTGGTGAGGTGCTCTGTATCCACTACTGTCAAAATGCCATTTCAGTCTTTACCGGTGTGTCATGCCAGCAGCTTGGGGGAGGAACTGTTGGGGGAGTTTAGTAAATACTCGTTACTGTGAAAAGCAAAATCAATGTTGAAGATTTTTTGAGCCTTAGTGCACATACTGAAAATAAGCAGCCTTTTTTTTTAAACTCCAAATCTTACATTGAACGGGGAAAAAGGCCCAAAAATTCAATTTAACAAGTCAAAATAATCACAAGTCAGAGTTAGGCTACGTTCACACTGCAGGGCTTAATGCTTAATTCAGATTTTTTTTCTGAAATCCATTTTTTTTTTTTCCCCGAGTTCGTTCACATTTCCAATTAAATGCGACTTGTATGTGATTTCCTGTGTGAACCTCACACGACCCAAAAGTGTCCTAGGATTCGGAAGTAAACATGGCGCTAACAGTAGAGCATGTCTGGCTATTTTAAAGTTGTTGTCCAGCCGGAGCCAGCATATTTATAACTTAATCGTTTTAAGGAGAAGGTCAAGAGGAAGAGAGCCAGGATTTTGGCCCTGACGTTTTGTGGGGCAGTGGCAGCAACATCTGTCCAGGGAACTGTGCGGGTGCGAAGTCGCAGCCATGAGTGGTGTGATGATGTGAGAGGCTTCACAGATGCGGACTCATTCAGAATTTTCGAATGACAAGGGCGACATTTACCTACATATGTGAGCGCCTCTTTTTAACACTCTCACGGCAAGACACACGTCTTCGGCAGCCGATATCGGTGAGCAAACCTGTTGGCGTTGGGCTGTATTTGTTGGCAACGATAGTGACGTTTGTCGTGTACCAATGACGTATAGGTCGGATAAATGTGACCTGGCCAGTCAGACTGAAGTCGCATAGCAAAGATCGATACCTATTGGAATTAGGACCACATATCCAAGTGGCCTGGGTCGCATTTGAAAAAATCGGATCTGTGTCATTCAGACTGTCATGAAAAGATCAGATACAGGTCGCATAGGGGCAAAAAAAATCAGATTTGGGTCACTTTAGCCTGCAGTGTGAACGTAGCCTTAGTGAGTTCTCATGGTACAGCAGAGTTGATGTTGTGTTTAAACTGAGCCAACAGATGGTGCTGATGGTCTGTCGAGGCTTTATGCTGGATTCTGACAGGTGTACCTTTAATGATACTGTTATTATCTTTACTGGTTCTGTGTTTACTGAAGAATCTTTTACTAAATGTTAGAAGGCGAATTTTCTACTGATACTGTTTATGGCTGATGAATAGAAAATAAGCCAACATTCTTAGCTCGATCCTCATGCTTGAGAAATACTGAGTGCCACAATAGCTCCAGATGTCCATTTAAACATGTTGCCATGCGTTGCTCTTGCCCTTCTGCTCACCAGGAGTTGCAGACTCCCCAGATAAGCGAATCTTTGTGTTGGCGGCGGCGTTCAGAGCCGGCTACACGGTGGATCAGCTGTATGAGCTCACAAAGATCGACCGCTGGTTCCTGCACAAGATGAAGAACATCGCTGACCACGAGCGACTCCTGGAGACGTACAACCAGGTAAGAGCGATTACATGTGTTGGAAATTTAGATCAGTTTAATGTCGCTTTCATTTTCTTCTCACTGACATTTCTTTAATTATATTGTCCAGGATGAGAGCACTATGCCTCCAGAGGTGATGCGTAAGGCCAAACAGCTGGGCTTCTCAGACAAGCAGATAGCATTGGCTGTGCAGAGGTGAATATCGAGGGATTGACGGATTTATTTTTCGGCTGGTTGCAGCAGTGATTTGGCACAACAAATTGATTTGCAAGTCAGAGTAATAAAATGTTACTGTATAAAGATTACCTCAAGGGACAAAGTAGCTGCCATAAGCTTTTGTGATGTCTTATTTTAACTTGATGTACAACTTTTCTTTCATCATTATTTATATAAATTACACCATAAATCAAACAATACGAAACTGTCTAAAACGCACAAAAATTGTAGTCTTAAGTTGAATTCTTCCTGTACTGCTTTGCTTTTAGTTTTCCCACAAACTATTTTTTCCTCCTCACAGCACGGAGCTGGCGGTCAGAAAGCTGCGTCACGATTGGTCCATCCTGCCGGTGGTGAAGCAAATCGACACCGTGGCGGCTGAATGGCCCGCCCACACAAACTACCTGTACCTGACCTACCACGGCACCGAAAACGACCTGAGCTTCAGTGATCAGCACGTCATGGTGATCGGCTCGGGCGTTTACCGCATCGGCAGCAGCGTGGAGTTTGATTGGTGCGCAGTCGGGTGCATCACAGAGCTCAGGGAGGTAAGGCTGACATGATGATGCTGCAGACCCTTGACCTGTTCTTGATTCAGCTAAAGTTTGTTACATTAATGGCTTAAATAGCAGTGAGAGGCATTTTTGAAAAAGAAAAAAAATCTCTTCTATCAGTTGTAGAATTTGTTCTTATTTTTTTTTATCTGTCTGGGGTTTGTGTTTTTTTTGTTTGTTTTTTAACAAAGAAGGTCTGCAGATTGATGTACCACTAAAATATATGCATACATCAGTGAAATTGAAATGTTTGAAGAAAAGCATTTAGATATAAATTGAACAATGCATAACATATTTAGTTAGATTGATTACATTATAATCACATGCATAGATGAACTAAATTTTAATAGATTTTACAACCAGCGGTACTAGAGAAACGGCATCTGTCAACCCTGAAAACTACGACTGGACAATGAGAACTCCTGTTAGTGCTCTGTGCACTTTGATTCTCTTTTGTGTGCCTACCTGCATATTTTTTGTCATAGAAAAGAAATGATTACTAACTGTTGTTATGATCCAAGTTACTAAATGAGTATTCCATCATTTGCAGATGGGTTATAAGACCATCATGGTGAACTACAACCCAGAGACAGTCAGTACAGACTATGACATGTGTGACCGCCTCTACTTTGATGAGATCTCTTTTGAGGTAAGACTTTTCCACTGCTGCTTTAAAGTCTTTTTTACACATTTATTTTTTTGTTGCTGATCCAAAGTTTCAAGAGCTCCTTTTCTCAGTTGACTCAAATTGCTCTAAATTACACTGTACTGCTGTAGATGGATATAAGGGGCATAAAATTTTACTGAGCAGTTTCAGAAGGGTCTTACTGCAGCCGCAGGTGCTTCCTCACCAAGAAGAGCTATGAAATGTTTGAAAAACAGCATTTTAACATATACATGGAATAATACATAACTTTTTTAATTACCCTGATTAGATTATCATCATATGGATAAATTAGCTAAATTTTCATAGATTTTAAAACAGTTTTTTAAACATACAACCAGCAGTAGTGTAATAATTTCATGAATGTACCTATGGCAACATTATTGCATTGTTTTGCATTAGATTGTACAGGTGTTAAGAATAATTGATGATACATATGTTTCACCATGATGATTTTGAGGTTATCGTATGTTCATGCCGGTCTCAGGTGGTGATGGATATCTATGAGAGGGAAAACCCAGAGGGAGTGATCCTCTCGATGGGAGGCCAGCTGCCCAACAACATCGCCATGTCGTTGCATCGCCAGCAGTGTCGCATCTTGGGAACTTCCCCCGAGTTCATCGACTGCGCAGAGAACAGATTCAAGTTTTCAAGAATGCTGGACACCATGGGCATCAGCCAGCCCCAGTGGAAGGAGCTCTCCGACACCGAGGTACAGTTCATTGAAGAGGAACTAGCTCTGCTGCTAAAATATAAGCCCTTACAATTTAATGTATTTCATAAAAAGTATCAGATTAATCAAATAAATGTTGCCGTGATGTGCCAGTAAATGTCAAGATGCAGAAATCTAGATATAATTCAGGAGTTTGATGAATTTATTCTCTGTTTTTGTTTTCTTCAAATTTTGTTCAGTCGTCACATCTCTAGTTTCTCTTCTCTCCAGTCTGCTGTAAAGTTTTGCGAGACGGTTGGTTACCCCTGCCTGGTTCGTCCCTCCTACGTTCTCAGCGGAGCGGCCATGAACGTTGCCTACAGTGACAGCGACCTTGAGAAATACCTGACTAACGCTGTAGCTGTGTCCAAGGAGCATCCTGTCGTCATCTCTAAATTCATACAGGAGGCCAAGGTGAGTGAAAAGACAATAATGACTGTAGAAAATGTTAAATCCAGTGAGTTCATTGTGTGTGTCCTGTTTTTACATTTTACAGGAGATAGATGTGGATGCTGTAGCCTGTGACGGAGTGGTGATGGCCATTGCAGTTTCTGAGCACGTGGAGAATGCCGGTGTACACTCGGGCGATGCCACCTTGGTGACGCCACCTCAGGACCTCAATCAGAAAACCATGGAGAGAATCAAGTTGATCGTTCATGCCATCGGCCAGGAGCTGCAGGTCACCGGACCTTTCAATCTGCAGCTGATTGCCAAGGTGAGAATCAGTCTGGAAGTTCATCTGTGTTAACTGTCGATCAGTCTCCCAGATATTCTTGTTTCAAGGATGTGATTCCATATAAGGTTTAACATTGTGAGTTATGCTTTAAAAAAGCCAGAATAATTGGTGTTTTATGATTTCAGGTTTGCTTGATTAATTTACATGCAGTAAAATAATGTAATGCTAGCTGCTGAAACAAACTTAACCCGGTGATACACAATCAAATTACTGCTCACATCCCAGATTTGTGCACATTCAAAAGCAAAGCCAAGCCTTTATAGGTGAGAAATATCAGAGAAAAATAAGGATAAAAAAGTTGGCAAAAAATGCAACTTCTGCTGTAGAGCTTATTATAAGTCAACATAGACAGTTTAAAAAAAAAATGTATTTAACTGTCTTTCCAACAATCACTACTGCAGCTTTCAGGTCAGTTGAAAATGGCAGCTGAAGGCCAAATGTGTCAGCAACATGAATAAATCCTAACATGTAGACAGTGTCAGGGTTGATGATTGAAGTGAAGAGAAGTGGGTTTTGAGTTTGATTATTATACTAAAACAAACTGAGTCTGTCAGACTGGAGTTCCCAAAATAGGACTGCATATATGTGCACTCGTACTATGATCATGTTTTCCCCTTTCTTGCCTAGTAGTCAGACGATATTGTTCTCTAACAAGTTTTATGAAATGTAACGCTGTTCTGCTAACTCCTCTTTATTTCAAAAAGATGAAAGATGGTTTATTCCTACTGACATGGATTATTTATAGTGCTGTACCAGACAGCTACGTTTAGCTGTGTTTAAGTATTGATTAAGGAGCAGGTGAGGAAGTGAGTGTTGGAATAAAAAACTGAAGTGATATAAAAAAACAGAATGATGTAAAGAGAAGCTATAGGGATGACTTGGTTCTAGTTATTTTGTTTTTACTTTAGAAATAATGATTTACTGTTGTGGAACTGCTGAGTGTGTCTATTTTCTCTCTCTAGTGTAATATTGTGAGGTCTTGACCATACTGGAAGTGCACTGAAATTACTTGTTGTTGTGCATTGGTGCCATATAAATAACACTGAATTTAATCGTACTAATGATGTTGTTCCTTTCCTGACAGGATGACCAGCTGAAGGTGATTGAGTGCAACGTCCGAGTTTCCCGCTCCTTCCCGTTTGTATCCAAGACACTGGGAGTGAACCTCGTTGCCTTGGCAACTCAAGCCATTATGGGGGAGAATGTGGAGCCTGTGGGCCTAATGAGAGGGAAAGGGATTGTGGGAGTTAAGGTAAGTTGTCTAATCATGCATGTTATTCTGTTGTTGGAGTAAATGTGATTTATGGACACGTTGCCCTTTTACTTCACTAGCCATATTTTTGTAATATACTTTATAATATCTTATTGATTGATGTGCTTCTTGGGGGTTGGAAACACCTTTTGTTAAAAATAAATTCTGCTTGTTTTTGCTGTTTTTGTCTCTGGACAACATGAAACATGACCAATACCAGCTGACATGAAAGATTAATTACAGCTTTCTTGATTGACAACACAACAATTCACTTCTTCCCTTGTTGCTGGCCAAAGTTGTGTTTTTCTTTTTCACTGTTTTTAGCTGTCGCCACCCAGCTTGTTTTGTTTCTGGCTTCTCGCACTTTATTACAGTCAGTGGCCTTGTGTATTCACTCCAAAACAGTTAATGGAAATGAGCCAAACTTACATTTTCCTTTTTGCAACATTTCAAAAGTTGTCTTCAAATTTACTCAACAGTCACGTAAAGAACATGGATAGTGGATGTCACACATTCCTTTTCACCTGCAGACTGTTTTTAAATGATTCTTAAAGAACTGAAAAGTGAAGTGAATGTCAGTGTGCCTTAAACTTGCATTCTTTCTAACAGCCAGCAGGGGGCGACTCCTGTGGTTGCAAAAAGAAGTCGGATTGACTGGAAATCCAAGAGAATGACTATTTCTCACTTGATCTTTTTCCTCTGTAACATTTGCCTAATAAATTCCTTCTCTCAATCACTAGTTAGAAGACTTTCAATCATTGTGGTTCCCTTTAGACTATAACCGAGGAAAAAGCAGGGTGTATCTTAGGGTGAGGCTGCTAATTATGAGGCTGTATGATGGACAGGTTGCTACCATTTTGGCATACGTAGTGACTTCAAGGTCTCAGTCACATCCGCCTGTCACATCTAGTTTCAGAAATAATGGGCGACAGCCAAATTCTAACCTCCAACCTGCAAAACTGCAGTTAACAAAGCAATGTTTGACGTCACTGTAGCAACGTACATGTTATATGTACAGTCTGTTCTAACTGTGTGTCACCTGTCCTTCAGGTTCCTCAGTTTTCGTTCTCTCGCCTGGCCGGAGCTGATGTGGTGCTTGGGGTGGAGATGGCCAGCACTGGAGAAGTCGCCTGTTTTGGGGAGAACAGATACGAGGCTTACCTCAAAGCGATGCTCTCCACGGGCTTCAAGATCCCCAAGAAGAACATCCTGCTCTCCATCGGCACCTATAAGGTACCTGCAGGTTATGGCAGACGTCAGAGTGAAACGGTCTTTAAATAGAGATGCACCGCTGATTTGGTCATTTAGCAGATGTGAGCACTGTGTTCAGCTTAACGGTGATCCAGCTGGCAGTTGAAATTATGCATTTTAGTGGAACGTAGTGGCACATTAAAGTACATCAGCAGTCTTGGGTTGTGTTTACCAGATGTCTTTTGTGGCTGCACATCCATGTGGAAATGTAGTGCAGATTCCATCCAAACAAATCCGTCACATGATAGTGTGTGCTTGATAAAAATAGTTGGAACTGGAGAATGAATAAATAAAGCATACAATTCCTAACACAATTTAGGAACCGAATGTGTTTGAGCTGTTATTGTTTTTCAGGTATTTGCATCCACATCAGTTGTTACCTTTCTTGGGGATCAAAATACACAGTATAATCAACAAATGCTCACACTAGAATAAATAGAATAAATAATCCAATAAAACTGCATCAAACACATGAAATACAAATATAGAGAGTAATTGGCAATAATAGTACATACATCTACATTTATAGTACAAAGAAAATGAAAGACTGCCTGGTTTGTGCATTTTTCATAAGTCCATCTTAAAGATAACCACTTGAGGTGTTTTACTACATTCTTGCCACTAGAAAACACAACAACCAAACAGTTGAGAGAAAATTAAAACAAGAAAGTAGGGAGACTGTATTGAGTTAGACTCAGGACTGAAGCAACAAAATGTCTCTTTTTAGCCAATGGTGGTCTTCAGATAACTTTGATTAATCAAATTGTTCCCTTTGATTTGTGTTTGTAGAACAAGAGCGAGCTGCTGCCGACTGTGCAGGCTCTGGAGTCTCTGGGCTACGACCTGTACGCCAGTCTGGGTACTGCAGATTTCTACACCGAACATGGAGTCAAGGTAATTCTCAGCATATATTCTTAATGTTTTGATTCCCTTCATCAAGCTGGTAGAAAAATGATGATAGTTAAATGGAAGCACCTACAGAAGTCATATAAGGCATAGAATGACGCACTCTGACACTGTTAACGAGATGTGACAATAGAGAAGTTAGTTTTAGTATTTAGCCCTTACTGCTTTGACTCACAGTGGTATGAGTGTTTTCATCCTACAGGGTGATGTGCATGTGCTTGTTGTTAAATCTTACTTGTTTTTAAAGCCTTTAATCTTTAGAATCTGAATCCCAACTCAACAGTTTCACATGTCGCATTAAATAATAGACGATGCCACTTGAACACCTATTAAACTGTGTAGTGCTACTTAATGAACCACCAGCACAGCGTTTTTAAAGTTAGTTAGTTATAAGCTAATAAATGTTTGCCAATCATAGAAGAGAAACTGGGGTAACTAAAGTCATGATCACAAGCTATGAAAAATAGCCTGATGTCATCGTTTGTCCAGGTGACGGCAGTCGACTGGCCGTTTGAGGAGGAAGACAGCGAATGTGCCACCAAAGAGAAGCAGCGCAGCATCATGAACTACCTGGAGGAGAACCACTTTGACCTGGTCATTAACCTCTCCATGAGGAACAGTGGAGGTCGGCGACTCTCTTCCTTCGTCACTAAAGGCTACAGGACGAGACGCATGGCCATCGACTACTCTGTCCCACTCATCATCGATATCAAGTGCACCAAGCTGTTTGTTCAGGTGAGTTGTGTCTGGGTTTTTTTTGTTTTAAGTCCTTCTAAAAGGGATTGAGAACTGTTCAACGTGCTGTATATTATTTCAAGTACTTCCTGGAGTTGCATGGCAACATAAATAAAGGTCAGTGACTTGTTTGCAGGCTCTTCGTCAGATTGGCAGGACTCCACCAGTGAAAACTCACATCGACAGCATGGCATCCCAGACACTCGTCCGTCTGCCTGGTGAGTCACTGCAGCTGATTGATGCCTTGTTCTTTTTTTCTGACTGATTGTGCTTGATGTCAGAAGCTCTGATCATTTGTCTGCAGCTTTAAAATATAGAACAGACATTTTTTTTCTTCTTTTCTTGCTCTTCATAATGTCAGGGTGTTTGTAGAAGTGATCAGACAGAACTAAATTAAATGACTAAAACGTAGATGCTGTCACTGATACAGACAACAGATGCAGCTTGTCATCTTTAAGGGATGTTTCTGAGAAATGAATTCGTCAACCTTCGACATGAAGCTGTGCCAAAACACTGCAGAAACCTTGGAGCAATAAATAATGCTCATCAGTAAACAAACATTTTTGATAGCAACTGCAACAAAAGCTATGGCAGCCAATGTTTTGTATTTTGGAGATACTCAGTTCAAAAGAAAAACGGACACAGACAGACAAACCAACACCGATCGTCATTTAACTCCACTTGCTAGCAATAAGCAGATTGCCGATGTGCACATAATCACACCAGCTGTCTGAAGATATTCAGTCAAATCTTTCTTTTTTGGTTGAATCCCAGGTCTGATCGATGTCCACGTTCACCTGCGGGAGCCTGGTGCCACCCACAAGGAGGACTTCTCCTCTGGTACAGCAGCTGCTCTGGCTGGAGGAGTGACCCTTGTATGTGCAATGCCCAACACCGCGCCTTCCATCACCGACGCCAGCACTCTGTCCATGGTGCAGAAGGTACATGCATGGATTTTTGAGAACTTATTTGTTTCTCTTAGTTTGTTTCTGTAAGTTAAAACACTCCTCTTCTGTCTGGTCTAAATGGTGGTGCACTGGGAGCGCTCAAGTGTTGAGTCTTGAATTGTTTTTTCTCAGTAATGTAATTTCTTTAGTTTATTTTAGTGTTCAGTTAATTAACTAACCCCAGTTGAAGCTCATATTCAAATTAAAGTTTATTAAATAAACCCTGTGTTATGTTACCAGCTGGCCAAAGCAGGCTGCCGCTGTGACTACGCCCTGTATTTGGGCGCTGCTTCAGACAATGCTGCCGTGCTGCCGTCCATCGCCAGCCAGGCTGCCGGCCTCAAGATGTACCTGAACGACACGTACTCCACCCTCAAGATGGACAACGTGTCTCTGTGGATGGAGGTAGGCAGATTTTTTGTTGTTTTGCTTGCATCTTACTTTATCTTCTTCATTTTTATCAGGATGAAGATCTTTTTATTTTCTTCATTTAAAATTAAAAAAAAAAAGTTAGCCTCAAGGTTTCATCAGGTCATTTTGCATTTCTTTTGTGTTCTTGCTTTTTATTCTCTCCTGAATATACAGTTTTCCTCTTACTTTTCTACTAGATTGTTGTGTTTTTGTTTTAACTCCTCACTATCTGACAGGTTCAGCTTGACCCAACTCTTAGTCAAATCTGTGTATTTACACTACACTTTGTTTGAGCACCACCTGTTTCGATTTTGATTGCTGACCTCTATTTTTGCACTTGTGAACTATTTCTCTTCCAGGAACGCACACACTTTGATGAAAAAGTCATCGTTTGGTTATATCTTATCTTCTATATCACTATATATACTTTTACTCAGCCTTAAATAGTTATTGTTTGCAGAAGCTTTGCGATCTTCACAAATATATGTAAAAAATAGGTTCTCCAACTAAATTGTCTGGTTCTGTTTACAGCACTTTGAGAAGTGGCCCAAGCAGATGCCTATTGTGGCTCACGCTGAGAAGCAGACGGTGGCTGCCATCCTCATGGTGGCTCAGCTCTACCAGCGGCCGGTTCACATCTGCCACGTGGCCAAGAAGGAGGAGGTAAAGACGGTTTTGTTCTTTTTTTTTTTTTTTTTTTGTATAAGCCAAGTTTTTGAAGCACTTTTATTTGAAAAGAAGATGAAAAACTGCAGTTTATTTAGTTATTTATATTTTGTTAAGTTTAATCTCTCTACTGATGTGTAAAATGTAACGTGCAAACTTGGTTAAACATTTCTGAGTATTATGCACATCCCCAAAATCCTGTGACTTTCTTGGACTTTCAGTACTTTCATATGATGTGCTTTTTTAGATTTTTTTTTCTGCACCTTTGAACACCCATAACTTCCTCTGACTTTAAGATCCTGATAATCCGAGCTGCAAAGCAAAAGGGCATCCAGGTCACATGTGAGGCGGCCCCTCATCACCTCTTTCTGTGTGAGGACAACGTGCCAGACATCGGTGACGGACGAGCTCAGGTTCGACCCATGCTGGGCACCCGTGAGGACATGGAGGCACTGTGGGAGAACCTGGACATCATCGACTGCTTTGCTACAGACCACGGTTAGTGAGCACACATTTCAGGCTCCGATCACAGAAATCGATCCATTCCTTAGTCCTCAGTGTTTTTCCCCTTTCTTTGCTCTGTTAGCTCCTCACGCTGTAGAGGAGAAGAACAGTGAGCGTCCTCCTCCTGGATACCCCGGCCTGGAAACGATGCTGCCGCTGCTGCTGACCGCTGTCAGTGATGGACGTTTGACTCTGGATGATATCATCAGACGTCTGTATGACAATCCACGCAGGATCTTCAACCTGCCTGTCCAGGAAAACACCTACGTGGAGGTACACAGACAAGCACACAGGTGGCGTTTTGTATAGAATATTAAAACAAATGCCCCCAATTTTAACATGAATTTGTGTCTTTCAGGTGGACCTGGAGCAGGAGTGGGTTATTCCTCAGGCCATGCAGTTCACTAAGTCCAAGTGGACTCCTTTCCAGGGTCTGAAGGTGAAGGGTAAAGTCCGCCGCGTGGTCCTACGAGGAGAAGTGGCCTACATCGACGGCCAGGTCAGCACTCTTGCACACACTAGTTGTTGTAGACTCTTTGTGTTTACGAGCCAGAGGTGAAAACATCAGTGATACTTTTAATTTGATCTATAAACACAGTTAATTTCCTTGGCAGCAGACTAACAGCTGTAGGTACAACGCAGTTTATACTGGTTCATGATCCCCTACTTTATACCAGCAGTATTTTTATTGTGGCCTATGTAGCCAGATGAAGGAACAAAGAGGACCTGCATAACTAGACCTTATCATACAGTGTGCACATATTTGTGTATTATGTGTGTGTGTGTGTGTGTGTGTGTGTGTGTGTGTGTGTGGGGGGGGGGGGGGGGGGGGGGAGGAAATTTGTGTAATTGTCTTCTTATTCTCAAAGAGAAGGCACATTCACATTCTATAGTCTATATTTATATATGCATGTAATTTAAGTTGTTTGGGGAAAACCTCTTGTCTCCTTCAGGTGTTGGTTCCTCCAGGTTATGGTGAAGACGTGAAGACGTGGCCCGCTGCTTCAGTGCAACCTTCTGAACCTGTTAAAGAAAGCCCACAAGTACTGAAATCGAATGCAGCTGACCTAATTGTTGTTCCACAGTAAGTTTATGCGGGAGTCTTTATTACAAACACTCTTCTGTTCTGTCAGACTCCTGAGCGCACACGTCCTACTCCTCCCCGCGATGGTCTGGTCCGAACACGTGCGCAGAGTCCTCGCCGCGCTGCTAGAGAGGCCAGCTACCTGCTGCCACCTCGCATCCACCGCTCCTCTGATCCTGGCCTACCACCAGGTACCACAACTCACATAATGCTTTGGCATATTAAATGCTCCTTCAGGTCAGAGTTACATTCACTCCAGTGGTAAAACTAAGCCTGACGTTGGCATTTTTCTTCTTTATAGTGTACAGTCTCGAAAGCTGCCAGACTACAGTGTAGAGATCTCACAATAGCATAGGTAGTACAAGTACTGCTGAATTTCCATGGCTTTCCACAAAACCTTTGGCACCAAGTGAATAAATCCATCAAATCAGTGCATTTCAAAGTAAAAGCTAATTTATTAGAACTGTTAATGGCTTCTTTTTTTTTTGGCTAATCTCTCTTTGGGGAGGTGCCATAAATTTGCCTATTTAGGAAAATGTGTGCTCTTACCTGTAATAAACCCTAGGAAGATTAATTTAGAGTCATTCAGCTACATGTAAAATACAGTAATATTTACCCGTTTGTTGTGCTGACTTGTTCATAGATCACTGATTTCCACTGAGTAACCTTTGCATTGTGATTCTGTGACCTCTGCAGAGATGGTCATGCTCCCACCAGCCAGTGCTGGTGACGGTTACAGCCATCCTCCTCCTCTGTCCAGGCTGCTCTCCCCACAGTCTGGCCCGGGACAAATACCTCTTGGACAGGTGTCACACTTCCAGATGTCTCCTCTGCTGCACCCGCTGGTGGGCCAACACATCCTGTCTGTCAGCCAGTTCAGCAAGGAGCAGGTACACCGAAAGAACACACAAACACAGAAGTGACAAACTTTCCGTGCAACGCTAGAGACTGGACTGAGCAGTCTGAAAATCCACTTGACGATACAGTGTTGGATGAATTACCAAATTTGAATACAGTGGTCCCACTGTATCACAGCTTTTTAAATTGCATTTGGCATCACAAATTTTACGCTACATCACAGGATTATATATGCATGCTGCGAGCTGTGTTGAACAACGACATTGGAGAAAGAATGTCTTTTATGCACTCTGCAACTGGCAGATGCTTTTATTTTGACACACACAGAACATTACTTAGAAAATGTGGCAGGAAGTCATCAAACACACTTCACTGTCATGGTCCTGACAACATGACACTTGATCAAACTAACTAGGCTGACTAAACACAAACACTAATAACTTTATAACACTAACATAAACCACAGTAATGACATTTAAACCCCCATCATGGTGCATTGCAGCACAACAGTTCAGTCATAGCGACCGGCTCTGCGATCACTGCATTATTTTAATTATTTTTGCGGTAAAATAAGCCTACAAAAGCCTAAAAATTGAAAAGCAATAAAAAAGATATATAAAAATAATAATGAAAGAATATTAAAAAAATATTTAATTTAAATAAAATGCATAGCATACAGCGTTGGGCTCTGATTGGCTGAGCGACCATGGCATCAGTCTCTTGTCTCTTCTGTATAGCAGCATTCAGCATCTGGCTTTGTCCATTTCACATACATGTCTGATTGCTGCGCTGTGTTGCTCTGGGTGTGTGGGGAGAGTTTACAAAGCCTTAGATTTATATAAATAATAAAATAAATATGATTGCTGCTTTTCGGATTTTCATCTGTTGCGGGGGGAACTGGAACGTAACCTCGTTGATAGACAAGGGACAACTGTACTAATTCTACATACTGCACCTAACAGTAAATGTTGCGTCTCTTGTTCGTTTCAGATCTCACACCTTTTCAACGTTGCTCACACTTTGCGTTTGATGGTCCAGAAGGAACGAAGTGTGGATATCTTGAAGGTACCTCCAAAAAATGTTTCATGTTGCCGTTTTTCTACGTTATCAAGTCAGACCACTTCTGAAACATGTTCCTCGTTCTTAGGGTAAAGTGATGGCGTCCATGTTCTATGAGGTCAGTACTCGCACCAGCAGCTCCTTCGCAGCGGCTATGCAGCGTCTGGGTGGCTCCGTCGTTCATTTCAGCGAGTTCACTTCATCCACACAAAAAGGAGAATCGCTGGCCGACTCTGTTCAGACCATGAGCTGCTACGCTGACGTCCTGGTGCTCCGTCACCCGACACCTGGAGCTGTAGAGGTGTGTTTCAGGGCTGGCAAAGCTGCTGTTTCAAGCGTTTGTTTTTTTTCTAAGCAGAAATGAATGCACCTTCACAGCACCTTCAAATCACTGACATTCAGATAGTCAAAAAGTGTACTTTTTCCTAATTCATAGCTGAAGTTAGGAGAAAAATGAATGTCTCTGATAACATTGTCTACATGGGAACTTTTTATGTTAAGTATTTCTCTTTAACCTTCTGAACACAGTGTGGATGTTTTGTGCTCCTGCCACACTTTTCCTCACTGTGGGTTCATTTTCTCTGCAAAATTATGTGTACATTTTAAAAAATAGTTTCTGTTTTCAAATTTTTTGGCATTTTTATAGTTTCTTTCCTATCATCATCATCATCATCATCAAAAATGCATTAAATATTTGATGTTTCTGGGCTCATACCACTTCACTAGGAGTTTCAGTGTTGTCTTCATGTAACGCCTCCACCTCTATCGTACACAGAGTGCATCACGTCATTGCCGTAAGCCGGTGATTAATGCTGGAGACGGTGTTGGGGAGCATCCGACCCAGGCCCTGCTGGACGTCTTCACCATCAGAGAGGAGCTGGGGACGGTCAATGGCATGACGGTGAGACAACTTGGATTTAAATCCTGATCCTAAACTGGGTCAAAGCTGTGCAGAGAAACTCACTGTGACCCACGTTTTCTGTCAGATCACGATGGTGGGAGATCTGAAACATGGCCGCACAGTTCATTCCCTGGCCAGACTGCTGACTCAGTATCGCATCACGCTGCGCTATGTGGCGCCCAAAAACCTCCACATGCCAGCAGAGATCATCAGCTATGTGGCTTCAAAGGGCATCAAACAGGTGGGGACTAAACAGCAACACTGTGTGTACAAATGCATATAAAAAACAGCTCTTAGAAATGTGTGCGAGTCTCATTTTCTCAGTTTCACAGAAAGTAAGCGACTAGATATGATTGTGTGTTTGTACGTTTTTATTTTGCAGGAGGAGTTTGAGAGCATTGAGGAGGCTCTACCTGAGACCGATGTCCTTTACATGACGAGGATCCAGAAGGAGAGGTTTGCATCTGAGGAGGAGTACAAAGCTGTAAGTTTGATTTCATCAGCTGATTTTCCTTCAGCTCAGACTCATATTTCCAACACGTAATATGCAGGACACTGTTTAATAATGCATGTATTTGTCGCTGTGGTATATATATAAAGATTAAACCTTTACTGATCCCACAGCGGGGAAATTTACGAATTGCATCAGATTAAATCAATCCGTACTAAAAATATACATTAGACAAATTGATCGTCGACACACACAAATTTAAAAGCGCACCTTTTAATCAAGACCCTTCCAATAACAGCAGTTTGACATAACATTCAATAGAAACACCAGCACTGATCGGAGGCTTATGCAGTGACATTTATGAGGCTTTCACAAGAAAACAAGAGGATGATGCTTCACAGAATGATGACATTTAAGATGCTAAAAGATTATCTTCCACGCTGTCACAACTCTGCAATATGGGGCAGATATGCTGTTTACTGGGAGGTCTGTTGAGGATAAAGTCGCAGAAAACACAAATGTGACAAACTCAATCGTGAACAACGACATTGCATTAAATGCTGAAACACTGGCTGAGGTAACACAGTTGAGTTGTTTCATTTCTTCTACTGACAGCGTCCCTTCATTGTATTAATATTGCATTTGACATTTAAGGATGGTAAATATGTTTGTGATGCATAAGAACAGGGTCGGTTTGGATTTACTTGGGATTCTTGATAACAAACTACTGTGTTCTTTAAATTGCAAGAATTAAATCTACTCTATTGAAAATCATATCTTAGAGGAATATTTTTATCAGCATGGGTTCAAATTGTGCAAAGTTTTCTGAAGTGTATGAGCAGGAGGCTCTCATGAATCTCTAAATCTGTCCCTCTTGTCAGTCTTTTGGTCAGTTCATCCTCACGCCTCACATCATGACTGTAGCCAAGAAGAAGATGGTGGTGATGCATCCACTGCCCAGAGTCAATGAAATCAGGTAAGACCTGCTCAGTGACAGATTTAGCCACATTATCATGTGGTCAGACAAAGGACATATCTTGTTTTGTTGAGTTCCTTGGTTCATATTACATTCTAAAGAGGCCCAGCTTGTGTTTTTCTTTCCTCCAAGTAAATCAGATTTA
The DNA here is from genome assembly GCF_021347895.1 of Acanthochromis polyacanthus. Taxonomy (NCBI): domain Eukaryota; kingdom Metazoa; phylum Chordata; class Actinopteri; family Pomacentridae; genus Acanthochromis; species Acanthochromis polyacanthus. The sequence continues at coordinate 16,726,225 of NC_067128.1, read as the reverse complement.
ATTCACAGAGGTTTGGACAAACCACATCACTTTTTAACGTCAGATCTTTGTTACTGGCATATATGGTCATAGATCTGATTGCTATTAAATTTCTGGCTGTGTGATTGCTGTCAGTACAGTCTGACCAAAACTGAAGTGTTACTTATTGTTGCCATTTTACTAACTGGTAAAAACAAACATGCACAACAGTGACGGAGGATGAGGTTTAAAGTTGTTGGACATTTATTGAGAAGTTCCTTTTCAAACCAAACTAAAATGTTCAATGTTTTAATATGACTGTAGCACAAATAATCTCCATTATTCTCGTACACTTGCCGCTCACATTTCATTTAAACCTGTGTGCACGGATTTCACAGTAAAGACTGAATCTTACTGTAGACTTGGTACTGTACACAGAGGCCCTGTGCAGGACTGTATTATTATATTTTGATTCCCGCTTCCACTGAATTTCTGACCATTAAAGCCATTTGCTGTATTGTTTTAATAAAGCATTGCATACATGTTAGTAGTAACGGGTAACACTAATAACATTACAACTGCACTCATAAGAATGTGTTATTCTTTGTTCAGTATGTGCAGGAAAAATGTTTTTGCTGACAGTACATCAACACTTTGCACATTTGTTGTACCAAAGTTTAGTAACTGGTCCCCATCTATTCATATCTCAGACATGTCTCACTTAGTTTTTGTATGGTGAAAACCTGATTTAATCTTCTTCTCAGCTTCATTTCTTGACTCCATGCTTCTGACTGTGGTAAATCCGGGGGCCTGCAGTTTCATTTTTGACCGCTAGCTCCAGCCTGCAGCAGAATTAAAGCCGGCTGCTCCCCTGAGATCTGCGTTAAGTCCTGTGGCATCCCAATTCCAGTGCAGTCCTCTAGTCTGTGATGTGAACACAGTCTTATTTGTTTTGGATGGAGGTTGAGAGCTTGTGTAGAAGGGGGACAGGAAAGTTCAGTTTGGGGACTTTTTGTGGCAGCCCGCTCAATTAATGTGCTGGTTATTTTCTTGATAAATAGTTTGGTGTGTAGAATGCAAGGAAATATTGGAAAAGGGCCTTTTATGATGTCAGTTTCTTTCTTTCTGACAAACGACCCACAGAGAAAAATGAAAAACCTGCAATGAGGGATGGGTTTTTTTTGACATTTTTGCCTTGAAATGACCTAAATGGTAATCATTTGTGTTAATCAGGAAGGTGCTTTACGATGTATGAAATATTTCATGTGCATACTCTAATATTTCAACTAGTTATGTTGTTGAGAGCTGCTCTTCCACTGCCAATTGCATATGTGATGTGTTAGAAATTCTACTGTAATAGTGAAGTAGGTCAACTAATTTCTTGTTCCTTTTCTGTTGTGTTTTTCTCTCAGTGCGGAGGTGGACACAGACCCGAGAGCTGCGTATTTCCGTCAGGCGGAGAACGGCATGTATATCCGAATGGCCCTGCTGGCCACTGTGATGGGCAGATAAATCCATGTGCTGCATATTTGTACCACAAATGGACAACTGTTAGAAATTAGTGTTAGACATGGTACTTTTATATTCTTTCTTAAAATCTGTGAATTTCTGGTTTACATTCCTAAAATGAGTGATGCTGCTTGTCTCCAGTTAAACACATGTTGATTTTTTTGTTTGTTTGTTTTTTTTTTTGCCGCATATTAACCACAAAACCAGTTGTTTTAGGGACCAATGACAATCCTTTTCTGCTAGTTTGGGATGGTTAACAAACCGACAGTATTTGTGCATCAGTGTGTCAACTTAGGAGCAGGATCAGCTCCTCGAGAGATAAAAAGGAGGTTGGCTTTGGATCATAATGCTGACAGTTTTTGAGATTAAGGAATTATGCATTTCGGTAGCTGGGTGGTAGCATTTGCAGCCACTAGATAGGATTCACCTGCTGCAAAGTCAGTAACTTTAAAGGGAGCAGTTTAGTATGTTTAAAACTGATATGTGGCAACTGACACGTTCTTCTCTTAATATCACTGTTTCTTTGTACACATACTACACCTTCTGACCAGTTATGGTGCCAGGTACATCAGTTGTATGAAAATGTCTTGTCATCTGTAGTGTTCTGTTTCTTAAATGTGTAGCATTCGTTGAAAATGGAAACGCACAAATGTTTTGAAAAGGCTGTCTTTGTAGGTTTGATAATATTTTCTGACAATTTCTCATACTCTAACAAACTTTTATAATAAAACGGGGATTGATGTCAGTACAATGTTGGTGAAAAGCTTTGTCCTGTGTAGAGAAATAAATAATAAAAGTCAATTTTCAATTTTGTGGTTGCCATCTTTTTTACTTACCACATGAAGGAGCAGGCCATTAAATGTGGAACAAATCTAGTAGGAACTCAGCAATTGTAATAATTTATCCATCATTTTAGATTACAGTCATCCTGGTCATGGTAATTCTAAATGCTTTAGTAGAAAACAACTTCTCTGACACCACTTACCAGTTATTTATAACAGTCTTGAGTTTCACCACCACTGATACCTTGAGCCTTGTGACCTGGGGTTGAGGATAAATATCTAGGTAAAGGTGAAACCCCATTAAGGTGTTGTCTTAAACTAAATTATTTAGAATTCTTTAATTTGGTGCCAATCCAAGTTTACACGTTGTGACACTCATCACCAAATTTGTTCCATAATATTGACTTGATATTTGCACAATTCATAACATTCCAGACAAAATTAAAAGTTTGAGGAAAAGGGGAACGTAGTGGCTACAATTCTCACAAATGTAAGTGTGTATTACACAAAGACTTTAAATACTAAAATATATGACAGGGTGAGAAATGCAGCATAGCATTTAAAATTTGACCAAACAGATCTTTCACATAAAGCAGATCTATCTCTTTTTTTTCTTTTTTTTTTTTAGTTCTGATTACTTTTGTCTGATGGTCACAATGATTCTAAGTCCAGACATCTAAGTTTAATCTCTTATAGAAAATACTCAGTAGAGAGTGTAAGGGTAATCATAAAAATAATGCAATGCAATATGCAAAATTAGGGCCTTAATTGTACTCAAAAATGACTATTAAGTCCCTAAATTCATCCTTCAAAGATCTACAGACCCTGCAAACAAACTTTATAGTTAAATAATACTTGAGAAATGATTTAAACAGTAAAACTGAGTAATATAGCCATATCCATTAGGGAAATACATTATCAGAGATCAAGTTGGGTTTAAATTACTCATTTTTCTGAATATATGTTTGAACTGAATCTATTCTATAGCTGCAGACATATATCAAAAAAGAGTGGTATGTTTATGGTTGGCTTCATTCTAAAGAATTCAGATTTTTTTTTTACCATTTTGTAATTGTGAGGTCTTCAAGTGGTTGTACATCCTTAAACCTGCAGATATTCCGAAGAGTCTGAAATTGATCTGAGTTTTAATTTCCTCTCTGTGTTTTATTTCAGTCTTTTATTTTAAGTAATTTTTAAAAACACTCTGCTGGTTCTATTCACTATGCTATGTTTTTTCTGCCTTTTATATTCTAATGATTTTATAACTTGACATTGAGTTTGCTGCCTGGTGAATCCCTTTTAATTGAGGCTTTTAATAATTGATCTTTAAATGAAGATTTTTCATTATATAGTAATAATCATCTTATTGTTATTCCTACCGACAGGACTGGGTCATAAAATGTTCTCCTGCTGGGCAATAAAATGCTAATAGCATAGTTTAAATGCACATTTGCATAGATGATAAAGAAAGGAGAGATTAGACAATCAAAGCATGTGATGGAGTTACAATGCTGCATTCAGGAACTGTCTGAAAAATCTAGACGACATTTAAGTAAAAGGCTTAGGCGAATGACTCAGCAAAGTTGTAAATATTTTAGAGAAATGTGACGACAAAACTGTAAGAAATAAATGCATAGTGAAGCTGGGCTCTTGTAATAACGGGAGCTACTGAGACATTTATAAGCCATAACGGGGGAATAATAAACTTAAAACAGCAATTACCATCTCCTAAACCACACTGGGTATCTATGTATTGCTGAGCAGCATTACATTGACTTTGTCACCATAATTTACTGAAAAGTGTGATTATTTATAATCATTATTAGCAGTTTTCCCCCTAAAAGTTAGATTTTTGTTGGGGCGAAACCTTGAAAGCAGCGTCTTCCAACCTTCATTTCCTGGAAGGAGGAGCCACGCACGAAGAAGCGACCCGGCGGACACAGCAGGCTATCACCGCCCAGCTACCGGGCTAACGTTACCGTGTCTCTGACCCGTTAACTGGGAGTTAAGACATTAAACCGGATGCCTCTATGATCCAGCTAACCGTACAACGAGATATACAGTGTTCAGTTTGCACAAGGTAAGGCATTTCGGCAGTACTAAATTAGCTAGCATGAGGTTAGCTAACCCTGGTCGCTGACATGGTCACGTACGCCGAACCCCATTCAAAAATCTGTCAATTTAAGGCTGACGTGCGGCTCAGAATTACCTCACAGTGGTAAAATTATTCCTAATACCGTATAAAACGTTCGTTCATCTCTGCAAACTGTCAAAAGAGAATTTAAACACATTTTTAAAACATTAATAATTTCATTTTGGACGACAATGGCAGCCAACAGTTGTGAACAAATGCTAAGTTGGTGACGATTTGAAATTACGGCTGCTATACATTCAGTATGTTTTTTGTGTAAGCCGAATTCATATATTATCAGAACTGATGCTGTGAAAACGGTATGACATATTGTACAATGCTTTCAGTGAGGATAGAAGCATATAATATGTTAAATTGTCAAAATTATAAATGTAGGTTGGTCCATCTTTGTCTTCACGCTATAGCGGCTGCATCTAGCTAGCTGTCTGTTGAGTATAACGGGCCATTTGTACATGTGATATTTCATTCGGTATAGTTTTTAATGAAGTTTTGCCATAGATCTGAGGGTATCCGTGGTGGAAAGATGTGTCGTATTAAAGTTAGATTAGCTAAAAGCTAGCTACCTGTCAATGCCGCGCTCAGGAGACAGTTTGGTAGATCAAGAAAGCCAGAGATATAACTTATGACAGAGTTAAAAGAAATGGGTCTCGTTAAGGGAAATTAGTAGAATAATCCCGCTAAAGTGTATTTATGAATGGCGGTGTGTAAAATAGAAAGTAGTTCTCCATGTGCGGGGAGATTAGCAAAGGATTAGAGCTCCACAAGGACAAACAGACGACAATCACGCGGTATTCTTTCCTTCATTATATCCGCATCGTTATCCCAAAACACCAGCCCCTTTCCTCCCGGAGCACCCCGTGGTTTGATCCTAAATTTACCTCGTCACCTGTTGTTTGATTCGGTTAACACCGAGACCACACATAGGTTGTCACATCTAAAGCCCCAACACCTCTGTGACCCAAGTCCACCCTGCCAAAACCAAGCTTCTCTGTTGCGTTTACTGTGTTTTCATTCAGGCTGGTTTGCCCTGAACTTAACCTCCCAAGAGGCTCATCCACTCAGGCTCTGCCAGCCAGCCTATAATCCGTTGATTTTTTTCAGGTTCCTTCTTCTCAAGTTTGAGGATTTTTTTGGGTTCTGGATCCCTGCTTATATCCTCCTACTTGATCCACTTTATGACATGAATGTGTTTTGATGAGGAGAGCAAATGACTCGATAAGCTGAATTAGCAGGAGCCGGCCACTGATGATTTGTAACAATTGCAAAAGACGCCTGAGTTTTAATCCCATGCAAATCTGCCTACTCTGTAACATGTAAAGTGAATAATCCAAAGCATATTGCCTTCCACAATTTTCAGTCATTTTTGGCGTAACTATGAATCAGCACATGAAGAAAATAACAGATCAATTACTTACAACAGTAGCTGTTCTTTGCAACATTTAATTACCCAGCATACTGATATATTGACGTTAAATGATTAAATTCTTTCCATCATGTTTCTGTCTGAAGAAACACAACCTTGAAGCTGTTCTTTTTTACCACAGTAGAAGTTTGAATGAATGCTCTTGACCATATGTGAATGCAGCTTTACATTTAGAGCCGTGGTTGTTTTTCAAGGCAGGATCACTAGGTGGGCAAATACCTAAGGGCCCCAAGACTATGGGATTACCACATATCATATGATTAGTTGGATTTATCGCACAACGAAATATATATATCAGCTATAGTAGGACCTTCATTCATCTTGTGACTTCCGTTTTTAAAACAGATGCTACGTTCAAATTTAGTTTTAATTTATATTGAACTAGTTTGTTGTAAAGTTGGGTTTTTTTGGAGTTTCTTTCTGTCAAGTTAACACACAGAAAACCCAGAGAGATGTTGTATTTCTCTGTTACAAGAGAACTGCAACGGACGCATCTGGCTCCAGGAGGTTAATCCAACCTTGCTGATTTTAATTTGCCCATCCGTGTGATGGAGGCAGCATTTGTACACAGTCTGAGAGTGAAGTCTTCCTGTGAGACTCAACTCAGAGTGAAAAAATGGGTTTTTTAAAGTGGATTTTGGTGATTAGACTTTTCTTGTGTGAACCAAGTATGGATTTTTAGTTTCCGGGTATCCATCATCATACCTGCTGCCCTACGTTTACTTCATGTATTCATACAGAACATGTGGCACCCCGCCATGGCTTTGTGTAGTCCAGGTTCTGCTATCGTGCATTCCTTTGCTTTCATTAACAGATGATTCGTACCAGGCACATGCGTTGATCCTTGGTGAAAATATGCCTACAGATAGGGTGATAAAGTCAGTGACACTTAAAAATAAAATTCTTACTCATTTTTATAAATTCTGATTGAAAAAAAAAATCCATCACGTGGACAAATTAAGCAAGCCTCTGTATTTGTCACATCCTGGTTTCTAGATAAGATGGAATTTATTAGAATCTTCTCAGAGAGTGTCATGTGAAACCTGTTTTATTTAAACCTATGACATCAAGCATCTGTTCTCTTTGCTATTTAAGTGTGCCAGAATCAAAAAACCACTCTAGCGTCCTCACAAAAAGGTTTTAGATTCCTATGAGTTTGGTGAGGGATTGTTCCACTGTAAGGAAACTCATTTGCTAGGGATGTAGATTTCAAAAGACTGCAAATTTGTCCAGGAGTGGGTGCCCCAGCCTACAAGCAGACCATTTGATGCAAAGAAAAAAAAGTCGCCCACAACCCCAAAATTTCATTACGGAACCTGCAGGTAACTCTGGAACTGTTGCTATCAAAATGCACAGTCAGAGAGAGATTACACAGAACTGGCCTCGACGTGGGCTGTGTCGGGGAAAAAGCCGTGGAATGCAACAGCAGTAAAATTACATTTTGACAGTGAACATACGGGCAAATACCAGGTCATTTGGAATTATGTTCACTGACCAGATGATTCAAAGATTTAGTCATTTTGCTACAGCAAGATTAGACGTGTTTGACCAAAGTCAGCTTTTCAAGAGAACCTAAGTCCAACTGTGAATCGTGGTGATGGAAAATCTTCTGGTTTAACAGCCAGAAAACCCTCTAACATCTTACATCTGAAGAAGGTTTACATGGAAGACAGGTCAAATTTTATTTTTGCTGATGTCAGAGACTGGTGGACAGTTATGTAAAACACCTACAGGAAGTTATTTCTGCTGAAGGGGCAATACTAGCCACTGAAGCGACTTACTTTTCTACAGATAAATCTTATATCTATTGATGTTTTTGTTGAGCAAATGTTTGTTGTTGTAACAGTCTTAAATAAGTGTTACGTCAACTTAATAGGAATTTTTTGGGGCTGCTGTTGAACTTACACATTTACAATAACTAACATTGGCCGACATCGATGTAACTCACTCTTTAAGTATTTTTTTGCGTTTGGGGTCAGTTTGAGTCAACCTTGTAAACTGAGCTTGTGTTGATCTTAACTCACACAACCTTCACAAGACATGAAAAAGAGGAGGTTTGCTAATGTTTAATTACATTCAGTATGACATTTTCAGCATTTGGAGTGAGATTTTATGTTACCTAAGTGATGGTAAAATGTTGAAGGATCCCAAGCTAATGCACATAATTTCTGTAATACTGAAACAGTTTGGCTTGTAGATATAATGTTCAGAGAGGTTCTGCTGAATATTCATCAAATACTTGGCATCAAAGATTTGTTAAACTGTCTAACAGAGACATTTTACTTGGCCTTCGGTATTGCAGTTGCATAGCTAACATGCCACACACCTTAAAAAGCTGCAGTTATTTTTAACAATAAAGGTACCTATTTTAAGAGTCATGGTGTTGCAAAATATCTTAAGGCTTTCTGTCCTCACTGAGCGAGAATTTCATCAGGGTTGTTGCCTGCAGTCCTCACGTGATTTTTCTCATTTGTGGTATTTGACAAGCACGTTTGTCTCGAGCAGCAAAAAGAAAAAAGCTTTGTTGAGCTGGCACAAAACAGGAGTCGGATGCTTTTAGGTTCTTTACTTATAGTGGTAAAAAAAAGTAGCTACTTTTAAATATGGATATGAGTAATTAAACAAGTCATTATTTCTCTCTACACTTGTACGTATCTGCTTGGAAATCCCTTGATATGTGTTCATTCATATGTTCAGTCACATCACTGCTGCTTCAGATAATTTAATAAATAGTGATTTTGAAAGGCTGGATTTTTTTAGATGCTGCTGGTAGCTGTCACAGTCTCATTGCTTTTTTCATGTTAGTGTGGTGTTAAACAAATATCTAGTTAAGTGTTTCTCAGTAACTGTGGGTGTATTTGCAAGTGCAGTTTTTTTTGTGATTGACATGTCTGTATGTTTCTAAGAATTTTCTTTTTGGGTTATCTGTGATTCAGCAGTTTTTACATTTGACTCTCACTTTTTCTTTTTTTTTGCATAGCATTGTTTTTAATGAAGGATGTTCAAACATGCCAATTGATGAATCTGCTTTATTACTGTGAACCTGTCTTCATGTATGACAAAAGGCCAGCAGTGTCTCAGTCTGTCTTGACAAACACACATGCAGCTGCTTTGCCTCCTTCGTCTTCTGTTTTTGTCTCTCAGCTGACAGCCTTTCAGCTAAAAATCATGATGGATAGTGGCTAAAGTTAGATGAATAGCAGCACTTCATAAAGCTCCAAATTTAATCAGCTCACAGTCAAACAGTTAGAAATGACTCTTCAGTATCTCTATTCTGAGTCTCCAGCTTTGGGACAGAGGCTATGGCTCATTTTCATGCCATTGGTCCTGGGAGTGTCATAAACAGGCATTCTGAATTTGCATGCATGCAGGGAAGTTTTAAAAGTCTGCGACACGACTGCAGTTGGTTAATTAACCTAATAGACCTGGCTCAGTGATGTCCAATCGATTGCTTCAGTGTGAGTTATCAGCGTGTGCGTCTTGTCTGAGCAGTTCCACAGCCACAAAGGTCTATATTAGGGGAAACATCGAAGGCTCGCTTTTATGTTCTGTGGAAATGCTTCCCCTTGCCAGAATGCCCCTTGGTTTGTGCAGCATGTTTGCAGGAGTATTTACATAAGCTTTCTTGGCTCCAGAAGGAACGCCATCTGGGCCTGCAGTGTTTCCATCGTTGAGAAAAATAGTGTCCTTTTTGAACTCCTCTTTGCTGGGTTTATTACGATCAAGAGCCCGACTTGATTTTTGTCTGTGGTCATACACTCTCCAGAGCACGCAGAAGCTTTTGTAGCATAGCTGATTGAAATAACACCATTATCACTTCAGCTAATCCTCAATAAAACCGCAAACAAACTCTTTATTAATCATTCTGTCTTTCATTTGAACAACGACTAATTGGTGATTAAAATATCTTTTTAGCTCTGGTCAGGGCGTGAGGACTGATTTGTGATGGGGAAATCTCCTTACAGACTCAGTCAGCAACATATGCCTTTGTAAAGAAACGGTGATAAACATATTTGGTTATGCAATCTGTAATATTCGTCCAGCATTGCAGTCTGACAGACATTATGTTATGTTTCACATCTTTACTTATTCTAATACCTTTGCAAAAGAAATACTTCCAAAATGTCTCTTTCCATATCCGTTGATTTTATGCATTGAAGGTAAAATTATTGAACATCTTATGTATAGACATAATAATTTCCGCCATTATTTATTTTGCTATTTTTAAGAAAAGTTTGCATGCTTTTAATAAAATATTCTGTCATCATTTACCCTCTAAAATCACTGCTGCTACAACATCATAATTTCCCAATGGAGAACACCAATCATGAATGTACTTTAGTGTAGCTAGTTATCCTAAAAACAGGGTGTTTCAAGTGTTTTTTTTTTAAGTTTCTATTTGTAAATGTTACAAAGAGACCTGAATCTTTTTGAATGAGAGTTAGATAGTGCTAAGTTAGAGTACCATCTATTACAACAGCAAATACATGTAAGCATTATGGAGCTTATTTTTTGTTTTCACAACAGAAAGCTCTTAACTAATTGGATGAGAAACAATAGAGTCAAAGCTGCTTTCTCTTTCACCGGTGCAGAACTAGAGGTCGAATTTGTTTCACTGGATTTTCTCATTAAATGCAAAAACAGCCTTAAAGTAGCAGAGTGATAAAAGGAAGAGCGGACATCAGCCGTCTGACCAGAATTCACGGAAAGTGTCTTCTGAAAGACCCCCTCAGGATGGGGATCTAATTTTAGCAAGTACTGTGTGTGTTAGGCTGAAAAGAACACAGGATAGCTTGAGAGAGGCTCATAGCTCACTGAAAGGTGCACTAGTGCATCTCAAAAAATTAGAACATTATTAAAAAAAAAAAAAGCCCCCAAAACATCTTGTGCTTTCATTCAAACATCCATATATTCTGTATTTATTACATATAAAATGAAATATTCCATGCATTTTTTTGTTTTAGTTTTGATGATTTTAGCATTACAGCTCATGGAAATCAGTATCTTGAATGTTAATATATGTGAGATATTTTTTTTTATTTGACTTTTTTTAATCAAGTGGCAGCAATGAAAGTACTGTGCAAGAGTTTTAGGTTTAAAGAACAAAAAATATGAGGATGCTTGAAAAAATGATACCACTAATAGTTTCTATTCATTGATTACCTTGAGGGCAGTGCAGTTAACAGTAAAACATCTGTCAGTATTTGGTGTAACCACCTTTTGTCCTTTAATAGCATTGATCCTCCGTTATACAGTCGCACACAATTTGTGTCTTCATTAGTCCCAGACTGTCTCCATGATGTGGAGAGATTTTTCTTGATTACTGAACATTTGGGCTTAGTGTCCTACTGCGGGATGAATTTGGAACGATCAGGATATCGCCCTGATGTTACGGTGTGTCCGAGCTAAGTACTTTTGCACAGCACTGTACCCCCAAGAATAAGGAAACCCTCTGTTCCGTGTCAGCTGTCTTAAAGGAAAAGTATTTATTTTGTCAGCATGAAACAGGCTGCACACATCAAAAAGAGCATAGCATCTACTAAACCATTCTTTTCCCCACCGGCTTATTATACCAAAACTGCACCGAGGACAAGTCCATAAATATGGGCGTATATGGCTCCTTTCTGTCTTTTCCCTGAAGGAGAAATTCTAGTAAGAACCAGATCTAACAAACATATCTCAGGTACTGAGGAATTACAGGGTTATGTAATCTTCTCAACTGGACATATTTTTTAATGTCGTAAAAGTTGCAGTCCTCCTTGGGAGTTATACAAGAAATGATTTAGCAGCAGATTTGCATTTGTGTAACTTCTACAACAGCTATAAAACTACCTGGGTGCTACAGTCTTCACTGTGTCAGTCCTGTACAGCTTTACAGCCCTATAAGGTAATAGTGTCACTATTAAGGCTTACATCTCCAAACTGTTCTAAACTCACTTAAAAAACCATCTTAATTATTACTAAGAATGTTTATAATGATATTAAATACCTTCTTAATTAGGATGCCTGTGTCTCTGGTAGAATAGCAAGGTTTGATCAATGTAAAGTTGCTCTGACTCCATTGCTGTATAAATGAGTGAATGAGAAACACATTGTAAAGCTCTTAGTAGAAACAAGCTAAGATTAGAAGGCACTATGTAAATGGACCATTTAGCATTATATAGTAACTAAAGAAATGTTCAATGAAATGTGGGATAAACGGTTTGGATCGATGAGCATACAGTACCATTTGTAAACACCACCAGTTGACATTTTGACAATGAGCGTGTGACTTTGTAATGCTTCGCTGACAGAACAAAGCCCCTTTCACACGGCTCTAGTATTAGCTGGGTTCACCATGTTTTATACTGTAATTGCAAAGGTCGTCTCAGTTTGATCTTTTTGCCAATCTGCCTTCATAAGGAAATTTCCAACTGTATGCTAGTTTGGAATAATAATACGGTAATAATAATAATGTGTGAATCAACATCTTAGTAGTAAGGCGTTGTATTTTATTAGTTTCCTTATTTGTTTACTTTGAAGGATGCATTGGATTTTCTCTGCTGTTTTTCTCAAGGCCTTCAAGAAGAATTAGAAATGCCGCCAAAATGCTGAATGAAAGCATTTTGACTTCAGAATAAGGCTGCTGTGCCTTAGCTCCTTTAACCCATAGTGCACCTACTGTTGTGGATGCAGAAATATAGAAATTTAAACAGTTGTTTGGTTTGTAGTGTGCAGTGCAGCCTGTCTAGTCAGACACTGACCAGGACATTGACTCGCTTTTACTTCAACGGGTAATCTGTGAGATCAGCAAAATGTAATCTTCTTTAGTCAATGACCCTGGTGGCATTATTCATGTGAGTAAGTAAGAGTCGCTATGTGTGCGTACAGTTGCTATAGCTTAGCAGAAATACCTCTTCTATTGTGTAATTATGAGGCACAAATGTTGCTGTAAGGCATTGTTTTTATAGTGGAGGCTGCTGAAGGACAAAAACATAAAAAAACAGTAAAATTTTGGGAGTTTTCAAAGGTTTTTTTTGTCTTTACCAGGCATTTGACATTAAAGAGACAGACAAGAAACAAGGGGGGAAAATGAGGGGCCTGCAGCAAACCAAATCAAACCAGGGGAGCTGTGGTTGTGTGGCATCAGCTGTTATACTTTTGTTAACGGATGGCTGTATTACGAAGCACGTTTCTTGGGTTAGCATGGCCTCTTGAACCTAAAGTCAAAGTTTTCAATGCTACAGAAGTGGCTCTCTATTAACCTCCTGGATCCTTGTAACTTATGCTGCAAGCTAGCCTGCTCCAGAGTAGGTTATGTTCAGAATTTGGCATTTGAATTGGCTGTAACAAGTATCTCCCTTTAACTGAATCATTTCCTGCTGATTTTCTGTGAGCAATACAGATTCTCAGCTGAGGGAATCTATCTGCAAACCTGTTGAGCTGTACGTTAGTAATCCCATCTTGCCTTGTCCAGTTTACACTGCTGGTACTGCAGCTGATAGAACACAGATTAAAAACTGATTAGTCTGTTGGTATTTATCGCTGAGAATGTTGAGTCATTTCACTTTAATTTGGTCAAAAGACAAATTTCCACTTTTTCTAAATTATTGGACAGTGTCAGACCTGTGTCATGTTAGAATTAAGCAGCTGCATTAAAGGGCACGTAGTGATAAAATGTATAAATTTTTATACTATCTTGTTTTCTTGCATCAGTTGCAGTAACACCGCTTTTTACTGTGACATATCTTTATAGTCCTCATTGTCCTCTATTATAACAGCCTCTGACTGAAGTAGGCAGCCTGCAATTGATCCAGTTTGTTCACATGACACAGTAAATGCCCCTGCATAGAGTCTTATGAAAAAATCCTGGGTTTACAAAGAGAGTTGATGGCTTCTGTCATGATATCCGTTCTCTCTGAATGGGATTTTAGGGTTTGTGGAGCGAGCTTACACAGAGAAAACGTGGCTATGTCAAACTGGCCATTCTCCAGGTTCTGGGATGTTGATTGATATTGATGTCAGTTGACTTGGAATCTGTTCATGTGTTGTATTAAGCTGTTTTATTGTTTGTTGTGGATCTCTTTTGTTAGTTACCACAGAAATTGCTGATTGCTATCATTTTATCTTTTACGTACGACTCCCCGACATCCTTCATTTGGCTGTCTCGCTGTATGTTTGTGAATCTCTGTTCTCTGTGCTAGATGTCTAAATCTGCATAACTTGGCTGCTCCTTTGTTAAACATCAGTGGTGGGAAGTTACAACAAAATTTTTGAAGGTGGTTGCTGTTCCACTCTGTGTGTAGACTCTGGAGTGCTTGGACTCTTGCCCTATGACAATAGGCTGCAGTATTTAAACTGTTAAACATCATCATATTTGGAATTGTTTTTTCCCTGTAACAGAGGTGAGCCATGGCTGAACCGAACAACTCCCGTCCCCAGAGGAAGATGTCTACTGCTGGGGAGAGTGTATACAAAGTGCTAGGGCTGGAGAAAGGAGCGTCAGCAGAAGACATCAAGAAAGCATACAGGTGAGCTGTCTGATATTTGAGTAATCTGAAGTATTGCTCCACTTAAAATTGTCTGAACTGCTTTTTTAGAAAGGTGTAGCTTCTCCAGAGGAGACCCACTAATCATACTCTCATTATTACTTTAGGTGTTTTCCTAACTGTTGTCTTAAATTTGTGTATTTGTATTGCTGACAGGAAATGTACTCTTAAGAATTTCCCAGAAAACTCAAGTGCTGTTTAGAAACTTTTCTCCAGCAGTCAAGAGCGCATTTCTGCCTGTGCAAAAGCAGACAAGCTGACATGAAAGCATTTGCTAATGAGCAGCTAAAGATTATTTCTATTACTTGATGAATATTTTCAGAGGCTCTGAATATCCTTCAGATTAAGACACTAATTAAATATAGTTCAAAGCCTAATGATAAAACAGACAAAAGCTGGAAACCTTTATATTTTTAAAGCTGACACCACTTAATTTGACAGATTTTCTTGGCAAACGACTTTGATTATTTAATTTTGTAATTAGGGTTGTAACAAAGGACTATTCTGATTATTATTTCCACCATCGGTTTGCCGGTTGTTTGGGCTAAAAGGTGTCACAGAAACTGTGAACCTGTTCATCAAAATTTGTTAAACTTCAAGAAATTTCGTCAAACTCCTCATTTGCTCCACCAAAAATTGTACAGTTTTTGTTTTGTACAAGGAAAAGAAAAATATCAGTTTAGAAGCCAAGAAAAGGTCCTCATTGGTAACATTGCCTAAAAGTGGCTAAAATGATGACAGTTAATCACAAAAAGATGATGATAATGATGGGGGTTGTTCTGGTTGGCCATGCAATGTTTACAACCTGGGCTTTTATTTCTTGTTTCGAGCTCATGGAGGAACTTAATCCTACATGACATTTTTTCACTCAGATTCCATCCTTTAACTGAGACTCTAAAAATTACTTTAAAAGTTATTTATTTCCGTCTTCCTTGCTGCATATTGTTTGATCTCCCTTCTCTCCTGTCAGAAAACTAGCCTTGAAGTACCACCCGGATAAAAACCCAGACAACCCGGAGGCAGCGGAGAAGTTTAAGGAGATCAACAACGCCAACTCTATTTTAAATGATGAGACCAAGAGGAAGATTTATGATGAGTATGGCTCCATGGGTCTTTATGTGTCCGAACAGTTCGGAGAGGAAAGCGTCAAATACTACTTCCTCATGTCTAAATGGTGGTTTAAGGTTTGTGTCTTTGTTTGCATTTCGTTTTTTTTGTTAAAGGCCTTTATTCAATTTCTTGAGTGGTTGAAGTTTTAATTTCAGGAGGAGTTGTCCATAAAGCATTTGAATTGCAGCTAACAGTGATAGTAACACCTGTACAATGTAATGTAATAGATGTGCAAGAAAAGCTGCCTTTGGTAAAACCGGTATGCGTTTTGTTGGTGGTTGTTTCAGTCCATTTGTGTGCTACTTACACTCTGTTCTTTTCCTCTGAATTTATTCCAGCCAAACAGTGAAATGAAAAGAAAAGCTTTTCTTGTGTTAGAATCAGACTGCCAGTGCTACTGACTGTGCAAAATTACATCTCTGACCTTTTTTTAAAGAGTGAATAAAATCCTCCCTGCTGCCAGTGTTTTGGAGATAAAGATTAAAGTTCTGTTAGTTCCTTCTGTCATACGGCTAAAAATCTGTGTGTGTTAATCCTTGCAGGGTCTGGTGGTGTGCTGTACATTTTTCACCTGCTGCTGCTGTTGCTGCTGCTGTTGTTTCTGCTGTGGGAAATGCAAGCCGCCCGACGACGACGAAAACTACCAGTACGTCGACCCTGAAGACCTGGAGGCCCAAATCAAAGCAGAACAGGACGGAGGTGAGTGAATGCTCAGTAGTTTGTGGGTGTGTCGCACAGTTACAGGTTTAGCCTAATAACTGCAGTCGTTATTATGCCGTATAAAGCAAATATTGCTGTTTTGTCTTTTTGTGTAGATGTGTACAGAATTGCATAATTTTTCTCTGTGGTTAACTCATAATAATAAGAAGGAGGGAGAACGAGGCACAACGATTAGCCACCTTTTTATCTTAATACATTCACATAAATTGTCGATTCGCTTAGGAAAAATGTGAGTACAAGATCCTTTAGTTGTGATGTATTCTGTACTTCTGTAATTGTGTTTGGTACAGTTATTCATGGTTAAAAAATTGCTTAATACTATAGGTTATTCAATGTGGACTAATCTGTTAAAAATTGTGAATAATGTGTTGCTTTGTTCTTCAATTTATCTACGACCGCTGTTGAAGCACAACTCTGTTATCCACTGCTGTTAAAGTGTTAATCCATGCAGTGAGAAAAGAAGTGAGCAGAATCTGGAGACTAATAGCCTGACAACAAAGAAATAAGTGAAAAAAGGAGAGTGTGATTTTAATCACTTTGAATGATGGAGGGGATGGCCATTTGTAGCTTTGATTTATTTATTTAAACAAGGCTGCAAGCTCAACAAGAAAATGCCTTAGCACAATATTTGTTTCTGCTGGATGGGGCAGGAGTGCACAGAAAGCTGCAGACTTCACTCAATTCAATTAAGACTATGTTAATGACGACCCAACTTCTTCTTGCCTCAGGCCGAAAAGAGTCTGGAGTTAAGTTGTAAACACATAAGTGTTTTTGCTTGTTTGTTTTTCGGTGTTTTTGGAGCAGAAACTTAGCCTGTTATTGCATCAACAACTTGAGCAGAACAGCTTCCAGCTTTTGTTGGGCTGTACAGCGACCAGCTGACTGTGGTTTAATTTTTTTTTCACTTTTTATTTATTGTTTTAGCAATAAACAACAACAACAAAACAGACAAACGGGTGAGATCTGGGAAAAAATAACTTGCAGTCCACCCAGGCAGGAGGGTGCAGGTACAAAGCGCATTTTTTTTTCAATGTATTTTCTCATAGAGAACAAAAGATGGGGTTGTTAAGAGTCCAAATGGTTATGGCAGTCCCATTTTTCCCGGTATTTATCCCCCTTCTCTCTCTAGAGTCTAAGTGAGAAAGTCATCTTTTCCACTGAGCGAATGGAGTTGATTATATTAATAAGAAGGGCAGTGGTGGGGGGTGTCCTCTGAAACCAGCACTTGGTTATTGCTTTCTTACTTGCAGCCAGAAAGATCTTGAGGAGGAATTTGTCACTTTTGCAGAGATCGCTGGGGATTTTTCCCAAGTAGAGGGAAGCTCACTGTGGTTTATGAATGTAATATTGTCCATAGTGTAGCAGACACACTTTGAGAAGTAAAATATCTGTTGGAACTGGGTTTGGTTTGTCGGTGATATGGCTGTCATAATCATGAAATCTTATTTGAAAATTGTCATACAAACAATTGCGATTAAAAATGTAATTGCTTTAAACTGATAAATGTTAGTGTATTTGAGTGGCACTTTAAATCTGACAAAATGCCTCTGCCAAGTTATTGAGCTCCTGCTTTTCATTTGGCTGAAAACCAGAATGTGCCCTCGGTGGTGCTGTGGTGTTTGATGTTGCAACTAAATCCCTTCACTTAATCTCAATAGATGCGCTTTAAAATGCAATAGAGTGAATATTGAAAGTGAAAGGGCCTGAAGAAAAACAGTTGGTGCCATTAAACCACGACAGACGAAAAGCACGCAGACTAAAAATGATGTGGAAGTCGTGATTAAAATGGCATTTGTGTTAGTCGCTTCCAGATGTTTATTGCATGCTAGCGCAAAAATGATAATATTTCTGCAAAGTGACTGCAGTCAGCTCAAATAATTGTGATCAGGCAATTATGTAACAATTGGTCTAGAGGATCATAGAGACAGATGGAAAGCAGAGGCTAACATGCAAGTGAAATTAAAACTTATGATGTTGCTTTAATGTAAATGTAACTGACACCAGAGGCTACAAAACTCAGTGGATGATGCCTTTTACTACCTCCTAGTGAGGTTGTGTAACGTGGACTAAACGGTAACTATTCCTGTGTAATTGTGATGGTTGCTCAGAGGGTGTCACGCATTATTTACATACTCTACAAATGTGCCACTCGACAAATCTGCTAACATGAGCTACTGTAAGCTACTTGTCAGACCAGACGAAGGGAGGCTACAGCAGCAGAACTCCAGAACTCCGTGTTGTCCTGCAGGTCAAATTGACCCATTTTAAAGTTTGAAAATGTAAAAAAATATATATATATTTTCACAGTGAAATTTCTGATGTCCACATTTTCAACATTTTTGGGAAAGTTTTGAACGTTTTTTGGTGGGGGAAAAAAAGAAATGTTAAATGTTTCTTAAGAACATTCACAGAAAAATCAACCAAAATCCAGCGAATTCGCTGGATTTTGGTTGATTTTTCTGTGAATGTTCTTCAAGAAAATATTAGAAGTTTTACCGATATATATGTAATCACTTTAGATATTTTTAGGATTTTTTGGGAATATTTTTACTCATTTTTTGAAAAATATTTCCCAGAATTTTCTTTCCAAATTTGGGGGATTTTTTAAATAATACTTTTAAAGGAAGCTTTTAAGGAATTACTGGAATTTTCTTCCTGGTGGTTTTGCAAATTTTCTGAAATTTGGGGGATTTTTTTTTGTTGCAAAATTATGGATGTTTTTCAGACAAGGAAACAGTATTTTTTTGGTGCCCATAAATGAGGACAACAGGAGGATTAAAATGAGCCATAATACATTTTACTGCTTTTGATAAAACTTTGTATTTGTAAGAAGAATATTACACTATTTGGTCTTCCTTTAAATCCAAGAGCAACACAGGAGATATTTTTAACTTCATGTTTTCTGATGTTCACAATCAAACCAACCCAAGGCATTTGGTAACTTCACCAGTGAATTTGAAATGCACTTAAACTTCAGGATTCGTGTTTTCCTGCTCCACTCCAACAGGTAACACAGTAATCATAGGCCAGCCCACATCTAATCTGGGCCCAGAAAGCCCAGAGGAGCAGGGTAAGCCCATCCCCCTGCCTATGCCCATGCCTCCACCTGAGCCCCAGGCGCCGATCTCGACCAATCCAGCAGGGGAAGAAAACCCCGGGGAGACCTTACCAGAGTCAAAATGACTCGTAAGAGCCACTTTGTCAAATTTATGTGTCACGTCGTCATCCACGCGTTCTGTCTTGTATGAGAAGCCATCTTCACCCTCGGTGTTGCATGTCTGCTGTACGTGGCTTCTGCTTCTTCACTCATCCATAACAAAGTGCTCCTGCTGTCCAGTTACCACTGCCATGCACATTTACTACTATATTCACCATGTTGTTCAAGCTGTCTTGTACCTGCATGTCTCCTCACACTGTCCGTATGGTCCTCACATTAAATAACTACTGCTTGCAAGAAATGCTGTCAGAAAAGAAGCATTTTTATGTCACATCGGGACATTGTACAGATATATTGTTATTCAGATGAAGTATTTATTGTTATATTTGTTTGTACTTTTACCAAAATGGAAAAAATCTGAAAGTCAGTAGTTGATGTAACGTTGCCATCCTCACATCAGGGTTTTGCTCAGTATGTGTTTGTTTGTCTGCTTCATGAAACACCATGAACTTCATGCCACTTTACTAATCACATTAACATCCTGCTTTGCTTCGTTTATGGTTACTTTCATTATTTTGTTGAAGACTTTCTTGAATTCACTTCCAGGTCTATTGTAAACATTTTGTAAACTTGTTAAGCTCCCTAAAACCTTTGGATAAGTTAAGAGATGTTAGCATTCCCTGACCTGGAAAGAAAAAACTAAGGGAGCTGTGCCTTTATATTTAGCTCTTTATAATCATTTTTGTTTTGCTTTTCTTTTGAATTTGTGTGATGATGATTAAATGGGCGCCTTTGTCTCCCCCCACAGGAAAGAGATGAGCCTCACCTACAGAAAGCAGGACGGTAAGACACTGCTGAGCATGTGCACTACTGCTCCATGCAAAAGTGGCCTGGATGTCTACAGAGGTTCACGCAAACTGTTATGCACTTAGGCAGATATGTAAATAAGTATTCATTTGTGTACATTACCTCATTCATACATTTGCAAATATTGATATCAGACTTGTACTGAAATTTGTTGGAAAATAAAGGCCTATCTGAAATCAGCAAATATCCAGTATTGTGTACCCGTATTCTTGCTATGGATGTTAATTAACCTCCACAAAGGGACAGCTAGTCTTCCTGAGGCCCACAAGATAAGAATGAACAGCAATTTAATTACACGTTATCAATCAGAAGGAAAAGCAGAAGACAAACTTCATATCTACCTTTTATCTTCTGTAGGTAGGCAGTAAAGCTGCTGTGAAAATGTGTGTCTTTTGTCAGACTTTTCGTGTTGTGATGAACCTGATACAGCTGCTTCTCATCTCAGTTTGACTCCTGCTTTCTTCTCTTTTTAGCCTTTCAAGCCCCTCTTATGATCCAGCCACATCCGACTGCCGCCAGCAACCCAGAGAACAACCAGCCCAATGTCACCAGCCAGCCCAGGCTTTTGTCTCAGTCCCACCTCAACCTACCTGATCTACGAACAACACCTGTGAGGCAGACACTTAAACGCTCTAGGTCCCCTCCATAGGATTCAAATTATGGAGGAGTATTCATTCTGATGAACCTACTTGCTGGTAATGCTGAGACTGTCGTGGATTGTTTCAGACCAGCTCTTAAGTACAAGTCAACTAGCCATCCTCCAACAAGTTCCTTCTCTTCCAGCTGCCCACATGTCCAGCCTCGCCTTGATGTGACCTTGATATTCGTCCACTTCCACTTGTCCGGGGCTGAGCTTGAACTTCTCATTAATCTGTTCTGGTCATCCCATTCCAGTCAGTGAGGATGTGACACTGGGGCAGAAAGATGGTGAAAACAGAGGGATATAAGGGGAAAATGCATAACCTAAAGGCGATCCTCACTATTTTTCCAGATCAGGACTGGAATTAATTCTTTATCTGTGTCCCAACCTTACTGCCTCCCTCCGTCTGTCCCCAACAGAAGTACTTTTTTACATTTCTCCCCCTTTAACTTGCTTTGGAGTTTCCTTCTTTCAAAAAAAAAACAAAAAAAACAAAAAGCCATGAGGATCGGTAGTAAATTCGATGCCACTTGTCACGTGTACACATCATCAGGAGCCAGCAGCAAAACAGAAGTTACACATTAAGACTTGAAGATGAGGATTAAATACTTTTTGTTTTTCTCCCTCTTCTTTATCCTCCTGTGAACACTCGGTTAAATGTTACATTATCATCCTCAAGCGCTCATCCTCACAGACTAGCTCTTGATGCCAAATGTGGTGATACAAATATTCATCTTTTAAAGGAGGCGGGAGGTCGCTTCACAGAGTTTTTTTTTTTTTTTTTTTTTTTTTTTTTTCCCAGGACCCTAACACGTTTCATTGCTTTGATGTTACGCCTGAGCCAAAACCTGGAGCTGAAGATTTAGAACTTGGAGGAGTAGAATCGAGGCTTCCTTCTCCAATGTGCATGCGTTTTTGTCCAGCTGCATGCCCCTCTACTGTACAGCACTGGGTCACGCACCCCAACTACAACTCACAGAAGAACTGCTGGTCCTTACAGACATGCAGACTCTAGTTAAACACATCCTGTATACAAACACACACTCATACCAGCCCTAATGTCATCGTGTGCTGAAAAAATACCACCCCAAATATAATCTGTTGACTTAAATAGACAGATGCCATAATATGGAGGACAAAGTGCAAAAGTTTTGACAAGAAAAGACTGTTGGTTGATCCTTTGTTGTCAGTTTTGCATTGTGGTTTCGCTCCTTCTTGTGTTGCAGTCAGATTATTTGGTAGACCAAAGTAACAACAGAGCTTCATGTAGCCAGCCAGCCCGTAACGAACCAGGTCTAAAAGTCTCTGGAAATGCCATTTCTCTGTCAGCCACGGTTCGCTTTGTTGACGTTAACTGTATAATATGTTTGGGTCTATGCACCTTGTGAGACGGGTCTGATGCCATTTCACATTTCCTCTTCTGTCTCAGTTTAAATCTTTTATTGTACCGCTTACATCTACAGCTGCAGTAACCATCAGCTTGAAAGCTCCTTTATAATCTGTAAACTCAGGTCCAGATTCACTAACACTGCATTGCAGGGGCAATCTTCTGATTTAATTGTGCTGCAGTTGCTTGAGTGCATTTTGAGATTTCATTTAATTTGCAGGATGTTTTGTAAATTTATTTGCAGTCCTCGAAAAGAGTTTTGAGCGAGCAATCGACCACCTGTATTGCAAATTCCAGGCGTCGACATTTTAACCGGAGGACTGATTCATTCATTCCTGCAATTTCACACCATAAATATCCTTTTCAGTGATCTGTCGTGACTCTGCAGGATTGAAAACTCTCCTTTGCTGAGTGGCTTGATGCTGATAGTGCTGTGCCTTGAAGAATAATTCTAGCAGTGACTGAACAGACAAACGTTTGATGCATTTTGCCGTCACCTCAACATGTGTGAGACTGTTCTGTAGCATCACCCGTGAATATTATGTTGAAAATAATCTCATCATGTAATAATTCAACATATACATGAGCATGACTGATGGATTTAGGCTTTATCTCTTAACTTGAGGCCTTTAGTTTTCATAACTCGTCATCTTTCCTCATTCTACACTTTATGGTGATTAATGTTTTCCTTTGCAAACCTTTGGTGAATCTGGATCAGTGTTGTTGATTCAACACCTTGAATTGCACGACTAACACAGCCACTTGAGATCTTTGACATCACTGGAGTTTTTTTTTCATGCAGACTTAATCAAATGCACATTTTCCTTGGTTGTTCTGGGTTTTAGAAAGCTCAGTTTAATTTGACATTTTGCTCTTGGATTTCGATCAGGTTTTAAAGCAGCATTCACCCGTCAGTCAGAGGGGATTGTTTCAAGTATTTCAAGTATTTTCATCTAACTTTTATTTAGCACTTTGTCTGTACGTCTAAAATCAAAAATTGGTGAGAAATGTTCAGTGAGGTTTCTCAGATTTCCTAGATGTCTCCTTGTGGAGCGCTGGTGTGCCAAGACGAAGAAACAGCAGATTTTTACTGTGCTGCAATGACACTATTTTTGGCATTTTTACCTGATAAGTGACTGAAATGTGTTCTCAATCAGTCTGTAAATTGACTAATTCTTTCATTTTTTGGACACTAGAGTTTCCACGTTGACTTGCTATTGTTCATATGTTGCTGTGGATTAAAGCCGGAGGTCAGTGTCTGTCGTTCTACACAAAAGCAAAACTGGATTTTCTGTTACGACCATGTGAGCGATTTTCACCAATGTGTTATTGCTATAGTTGATCAATAAGAACAAAGGTATTTGTACCTTTCACTACAAATTGCTATGACTAATAACCAGCCAATCAAGTGCTTTAATCAGTTTAATGCATTTGCTAAGGCACTAGAATTATTAATTGTAATGTGATTTTGGTGAGGATTTCAGCCAGTGTAAGCGTCTGGATCAGTCTGGCTTAGAAGCCACAACAAAAGAGCGAAATCCAGGAGAAAAGGCCTAAAGATGACTAGTTTATTTTACAAAAAAAAAAAGATTGACACTAAACAAATGGATAAGTTTTGGCAGTCGGTATAGGAGTTTGTGAATGGGTGAACAGTATGGATGGAAACGATAAAAGCCAACAAATATGCATAGTACTGATGACAGGAGGGGGACTTATTTTGAGGAAACACTGGGCCCTGGAGCCTCAAACTGTCCTGTTGACTCAGCAGAACAGGCCATCACACCCTACATTTACCTGCAGTAGTTTCATGCAACCTCTGAACAAACTGATGAAATGATACGAGGGACACCCAAGCGTCTCATGTTCTTAACAAGCTGTTACAAATTCTTCAGACAGATTTTTAAAGGAATAGTTCAACATTTTCTGGAAATATATTTTGTTAATTTGTTTTCTTCACTGCTTCTGGCAGTGAAGCAAATAGTCCCCTGTTAAACCATAACACTGTTAAGATGTTGAATAATGAGCTTATAGGTGTTGGTCAGTGGATCTTGTTACTTTATTTTTGACAGAGCTGGGCTTGCTGTCGCCTCGTGTTTACAGTCTTTCTAAGCTAAGCTTGTTTGATAGCCTAATATTTAGCACATAAACATGACCATGGTACTGACAAAACAAAATACAAACTATATTTCTCACAATGTTGATCTGTTCCCTTAGATCACACTATTTAAACAGAGGAAAAATATGTAGGAAGGAACATTTTGCTGCCATGTATTATTACCTTCAACATTGTTTACTTCTGTCATGTGGACGTTGATGTGCTGTGGAGAGTTGTGTCCAGGATAGAGTTCTGTTGCGTGTCGGTAATTTTTTAAAACAAAGGTTTTCCCTTTCTGGTGGCAGGATGAGATTTGAGGGCAGGACAAATAAAGGCAAGTGTGTCAGAGCTGGTAAAAAAGATACTCTTCTAAATTTGTCGTTCTGTTGCTGAAGTTTCTCAGTGTTGCCCAGTGAACTGCAGTAAGCTAACGCAGAGCTCTGTGTACAATTTTGTGAATTACAAACTGCTCATAAACCAGCTTAAACAAGCGCCTCCATTGCTTCTGCTCCGTCTTTGATGGATTACATATCATCTTGTGTTACTCAGCAGAACTGTTTGCAAACTTGAACGTTATTACATGTCTTTTTTTTTTTATTATTATTATCGATAGCCAAAACTGAAACGAAGCATTTCATGATTAATTCCATTTAGTCTTTCTTCAGATCCACTCAAATTAAATCAATTTAGTCCATGGAGCACTGAAAGACATATTTATTATTTTTTAATTGTTGTAAATAACTCATAAAACAGCAAAGTAAAAGACAAAGTTCCTTATTGTTGGTAGACGGGTTTTATGAACTGATTAAACCATGTACATACATTTTTATTATTTTTTAATTTATGTCACGTAGAAAAACCGTAACCTAAATTTGGAATGACAGATATGTGGGACAGCAGGGCGGTCAACTTTGATGTTTGATCAAGAGCACAGACTAAAGTTATTTGTGTTTACTTTGAATCACTGGCTCAGGTGGTCCATGCTAACATGTTAGCATGCACTGGGTTTAGTGCTAATGCTACAGTATGCCAAAAACAGTTAGCAAGGAGCTAAGGTTCTTCCAGAGACGGATGACTTTTTGTGTCTGCGTTCTTATTGTTTAACAGAGAAGTTGACCAGATGGACAATCTACCACAATTGCTGTGTTTCTCATTACCATGACAAGAAAACCCTAAATTCAGCATAACAGTAGAATGACATGATGAAAGCATCTTATCAGTGTAGCTAAAGTTTTATTTTATTGTCTTTTGGGGGGGCATGTCGCTAACTGTTGTGGTTCCCTGTGGACGATGTGTAAATGAGTTATTATGGAATTCAACCAAATAAAAATGGAGGATTTTATAACTTACTGTTTCTTTGTTTTGTATTTGCAATTCCCAGTCACCCAAGTAGTTTCAGCATTTTTTTTTTGCTCATGTCACATTTTAACTCAAGATGGGTTCATTTTTCATATCAGTATAAAGTCTTGCACCTAAATAGACATACAAAAAACTGAACTCAAAAATGTTTTCTGTGCGCAATAACACACTTACAATGCCATGAATTCTAAATGAAGAAAATAAAGCAAATGTTGGGTTTCTTTGAAAATTTGGAATCAAAATGTCCAACGTTTTTCCGAGTGCTCCATGGTGTTGCTAATACTGGAAAAAATGGTGGTTCTTCATCCTGTAGATATTTTACTACTTAGATTTTTAATATGTTTCCATGCTTCCCTCGTGTCTGCTCTGTAAACACAGCATGCAGTTCAGCCTAATTCAGGCAAACAGACCCTGAATTTGTGTCATGTCGTTGTCTGTCGCAGCTTAGTTTTATTTTTGGCAATTTTTTGATGAAACGTGTAGAATGAACTGATGTTGATTTAAAGCTTAGATGTAGTCCTCACACATAATTAGTCCAAGGGCTGTTGCAGTTTCTTTCTATGATAAATGTTGTAATTTTGCCATTTTTTAAAAAACTTCTTATTTTTGAAGATGCCAGACCTTTCAAACCTGCCAGTGGGTTTAGGGATTCAGAGGGTAAACCCAAATATCGACACCCTCTTAGCCGTGTGATGCACAGCGTGGGTCAGGAAATACCTGTTTTCCATTGAATTTGGGTCACTTTTGACCCATGTTGTGCATCAAAGGATTAAAATTATACCCCAAGTCATTTTTTCAGGCTTTACAGAAAACACAAAAACTGAACCACATCACATTAAACCTTGACCTACCCTGCTGTACTACACGGGTAGAATCGCGTGATCTGTTCAACTGAGGATGTAGGCGATTTTACAAGAGGAGACCAGCATCATAAGGAGATGATTTTGGCAAAAAAAACAAAAAAAAACAGATTTGTCAAAAAATTTTTAGAAATTATTCAAGAAAGGTGAAGATATTTTAACTGCAATTTCGTCTTTTCTTATGTTTTTGTTGACATACATTGGTGAGCCACAGCATTAAAATCACCTGGCTTATATTTTGAAGGTCCCCTAAATTCCACCTAAAGGGCTTTAACCCATCTGGAACACGAACTCTGGACTGTTGCAGGTCTCCTTTGGTGTCTGCAACGGTTGCAGAAGATCTGTCTGCTGTGGTGTAGGGCCTCGAAGGTTCGGGGTTATTCCAGCACATTCCATGGATCTCAGGACTTGGAGGCCGGGTCTGCGTCATGGGTGTTTCGTTGTGTTGCTGAAGTCATTCCTAAGCAGTATTTAAGGTGTGCTGGGCCCCATTGTCCTGCTGCAGTAAGTATTCACAACAACTGGAGGGTGTATGTGGGTCAACATGTCCCCTAATGTGATGGTGTGACTCACTGATGTTTTATTAGTCTGCAGACAACAATGGAGATCCATTGTTTGTTGACAAGAAGAAAAACATGGAATATCAGCAGAAATACACTTAACACACAGAGAGCTGTGTGTTTGTATGTTTAGCTCCACTCCTGAGCCTATAAATAGTCCTGTAATCCCATTAGTGGTTTAGTCTACTTAGCTGACTCCATTCCCTTGATTAGCAAATACCTTGTGTGTTTCTGGTCGCCAGGAACTGACCTCACTACAGTTTGTTGACGGAGGTCAGATGGCAGGAAAGTGTCCGTGTTTAGTATTGAGATGAGGGCTTCTAATGTTTCTGTTTTCAAATATCTGAATTATGTTAATTGAGTGTTTGTTGTGTTATTGCTCGGTGTTTTTGCTGCTTATTGAGTTTATCGTTCCGTTTTATGGCTTCCATTTATTTTTGAACTAAATAACTAAAACATGGCATTAGTTAATTAAGCCGTTCATTCCTGTGCTCTGTGAAGGATGTCAAGTATTTTCCTCGGCCTGTTTGTTTCTTGGCTATAACAGAGTTTAAAGTAGATTTGCTGGAAAGCGGAAAAATAGCCAAGCATTAGTTTTGCGTGCAGCTGCAGGAATTTTAGCATTCAGACTTAGTTGTTTTTTCAGCACTCTGATTGAATGACAGGAAACAAAAATAGGCTCATGACTGGCTTTCTCTGTGTTTTAGTTATTTCAAAGCTGTGAATAAGTGAACATTTGTTTTATTTTCCTGTGTTTAAGCAGGTCAAAGTCTCTCGCTCTTGTTTTTAGGCGAATGTTACTCAGAGGGCAGAAAAAAATGTGACGTTAAATGCCTCTGTAGAGTCTGTACATTTTTTTTTTTTTTTTAAAGAAGCAAAAATCTGAATATATCCCCTTTGCGCCCCACAGGTCGTGTCCTTTTCCACAGTGTAAGCATATGGTTCTGTCATGTGGGCTTTGTATAGTATCTTGAGGCAATCTGAATTGTAATTGGCACTGTATGAGTAAAACTGAACTGAATTATTGTTGCAAAAGTAAAAAAAAAAAACCTAAATACAACTATAAAACTAAGAACATACATAACATCCAACTAAAATATGTTGAAAGTATACAAGCATTATGAATAAGATGCAGAAACAGACAACACTTAAGACATGAATGTCTTCTTTCCTATCTCAAATATTACATCATCTCATTTTAAAGATCCAGATTAAAGATTTTCTGATACTTAAAAAAGACAATTAATCAGAATTAGAGCATTTAACGGTCACACAAACCTTCAGTAGCAATGGTACTCGACTGATGCCATCAAATAGAGCTGATACATGTAGAGGAGAGAAGCAGCAGATGGCGCTCTTGAGTCAAATAAAGATCATTAAGTGGGGTTGAAATGTGTCCTGTGAGCTGTGTGTGTTTAAGCAGCAGCAGCTTGGCCAGCGCCTCCATTCAGCTTTATATTAGGATCTAATTACTGACAGGCTCTTTCTCTCTGATTTATTTTCATACCGCCTCTTCTGGCTTGATGACTCAGTCTCACACACTCTACATTTTTGAATTTAGCATCTCCCACAGGGATAGGAGATAATAAAATGGAAGGAAACAAACAAAAAAGAGGCATGTATAGGCCTTATGAATCATGCATGTGTTTTTTTTAGAATGGTTGTTGTTGCTTTGTTCTGATTGGCTGGCTGTCTGGATGATACCACTCTCTTACTAAAATAGTGAGAGGATAGTGTGAGAGAACACTGAATATTTAAATGTTAAAGCACACAAAACTTGAACTGATGTAAAAAAAAAAAATAAAAAAAGCCTTAAAAAGTTGCTTGCCTGAATGTAATTGTACTGTGGCATCAAGACAGTATGATTAAATGATTTAGATGTAAAATTATTACTCCACCAAGGAACGCGGCGGAGTTCTGTGACAACTGGCGAACGTTTGTCTGTGCACAAAATTACTCAAAAACAGACCGACGAATTTGGATGAAATTTTCAGGGAAGATCACAAATGACAAAAGGACCACTTCATTAAATTTTGGCAGTGATGCGGCTTATAGTCTGGATCCATGGATTTGTTAAAGATTTCTGTATCATTCCGAGATAACGGCAAGGCGTCACTAACTATGACAACAAGTGAACACTACATCAGCTGCCTGCTGACGATCACGATTGCAATCCTCCCACAAATGCACCGCTGTTGACTTATCATGACTTAGCCATCGGAAATGATACAAGGAACAACTGATAAAACTGTGGGGGTGTTTCCGACTCCCATCAATTCCCGCCGCTTGCTACATGTTTTGGTCACGTGATTCGGTATCTGTACATAACCTACACATGCATAACACACGGCTGTGGTCAGCGTGAGGTCATTTTTTGTTAAAGATATCATCTGTCAGAAATGATGCGATGACTGAGCAGCCTTGGCAAAGTACTATCAAAATCTATTCACTTGGTCCTTGTGTCATTTCTGACCTTCCCTGAAAATTTCATCCAAATCTGTTTGTCTGTTTTTAGAGTAATGTTGCGAACAGACACACAGACGGACAGACGGACATATACCAATCGTCACATAACTGCACCACATTCCTTGACGGAGTAAAAAAAAAAAAGGTTCTCAATAATGAAAGATGTACTGATTTTTTTTTGTATTTACTTCCTGCAGTGAATCTAAGCTGTTAGTTTTTAATTTTACATCAGAAGAAACACCCTGTTGTTCAACTTAGAAGTGATGCAGCTACTGAAAGGTAATACAGTTTTGATTCATTTCATATTTAAGTGATATTTTGAAACTGAAATTAATGATTTGAAGCCTTTTGATATTATTGTAATAATTTGTTTAAATCTTGTGAACATATATTTTACTCATAAGAGATTTATTTACTTCGTTGAATCTTCAAAACAGTCCAGCAAATACATCACAGCTACTACTCCCTGTAACTGTATATCAATATCTCAGTTTGATCTCTGACTTTGTCAGAAGGTAGGATAAATAACAGATGCTGTGTGCTCTGCAGGGACAAACAGACGTCTACATTGAGTAGCGCTACTGTCTGTTTATGCCAGAGTGCTACTGACCTCAAACATGGCTGCCAGAGGTTGCATTATGTCCCAGGATCTCCTATAAAGTATCAGACTACGTGAAAACATTAACATTTGAGCCCTGATACTGACCACTGCATTAATCTCCTGCCACACCCGCACTCTCCGGCTGTGGAACGCAGTTTAGACAGTAACCCAAGCCAGAACAAACGGAGGAGCTAAAAATACAAACAGTCGACAGGCTGGCTGCTGTGGGATTGAGGCAGGGGGCATGGGAGGGTCTGTATGTGGGGCTTAGGCAGGCTGGCAGAGGGGATGGACAACTGGGGAGAGAGATGGCGCAACAGCTAGAGGAAAAAACAGAAAGAAATTGCAAATAAAACCAGCACAATTTACTGTCATTTGAGGGTAGAGCAGTGGAGGAAGGTTTATCTCCCAACCTGCTTCTCTTCCTTGTCTCTTCTTTGACATCTTACTCATTGTGCCCGGAGGTGATGAACTTTACTCTCGGCTTCAAGCCCCCAGCAGCAGGCAGTTCTGGGCCCGGAGCTAGCAGTGGAGTCACGATGGAGAACCTGGAGAAGCAGCTGATCTGCCCCGTCTGCCTGGAGCTGTTCTCCAAACCCGTGGTGATCCTGCCCTGCCAGCACAACCTCTGTCGCAAGTGTGCCAACGACATCTTCCAGGTGAGACTGAATGTCTACGCATTTTGAAAGCAAGTTCAGCCTTTCAGGGTTTCAATTTGAGACTATATAGTTAATTTTAAACCAAAAACTTTGTTCTCAGAGGCTGTAGTCACCTTAGACTCACAGCAATGACATGGTTTCTAGTGGAATTAGTTTCACAGCAGAAAAACAGTATCAAAATGACTCCCACCTGATCTTCTCATGTTGCTACCACAGTTTGTTATGCTTTTCTTAAATCACATATTTACTGATTTTCAGCAATAATCCATGTATCAGATATCTTAGTTTTTGCTGGAGATAAAATTGAAAATATAAACAGTATATGTACAACAATCAGCCACAACATTGCATCCACTGACGGGTGAAGTAAAAGACACTGATCACGTCGTTACAATGACTCCTGTCAGTGGTTGGGATATAGTGTATGAAGAAGCAAGAGAACAGTCTGTTCATGTCAGTTCATCTCTTGTGAGGCGTTCCTGGTATGTAGTACTGACTAAAAGTGAACTGGCGACAAATCATCGATACATTTGGGTTCAGTTCAGGCTGACCTGTGTGGTCTGATCACATAGAAGAGCTATTGTAGTGTAAACTGCTGAAAACCTCAAAGTTGGACTATGACAGAAAGGTGTAGCAGAGTAGGTACATCACAGAGCCATGCTCACCCATGTCCATAGCTGTGAGGGGACATCAGAACTGGAGCATGGCACAACTAAACAAGGTGACCTGGTCCAAAGAATCATGTTTTCTTTTTGTCATGTGGACGCCTGCATGTTTGTGTGTTGTTTACCTGAAGAAGAGATGGCAGCAGTCTGCATTATGGGGAAAAAGCAAACCAGCTGAAGAAGTGTCATGATCTTGGCAATGTTCTGCTGGAAAGCCTTGGATCCTGCATTCATGTGGACGATGCTTTAACACCTACCTAACATGGCTTCACATACATCTCTTCATGGCAACCTGATAGCTGTGGCCTCTGTCAGCAGGATAATGACTCCTGTCTTTAGTACGCGGATGGTTTTAATGTTGTGGCTGATCAGTGTATAATAATGCATGTATGTTCGTCTGCTGTAATGTCAGTTTCCATTGTTTTATATTTTCATACACAAGGATGCATTTATCTTTGACCTACAAATTCAGCAAAGAAATATTTACTTTTGTTTATAATTCTCCTACTGATTAGAAAACTGATGTACAACTTAAGAAAAGGTTTTTTCTTGCTCGACAGACAGATTTTTTTGCTGTGTTTACTCAGATGATCAGAAGTTTGGGAAAAAATTGCTTCAACAAATGGTCAAAAATGTATTTTCAGGAAAAAAAGATGAGTAATCTCTATGATTCAAATGTAATAATAATAGATAAACCAGTATTTTCCCACCCTCAGTTAAACATAAGCCAGATCAGCCTCCTCCTCTCTCTGGGGGTTTAATAGTGTGGAACAACACTGTTGAAAATAGAAAAGGACCAGAGAAGCAGCTCATTATTGCCTCCCTCCTTGATGTCTCTATTTTCTTCCACCAGTCAGCTAATCCTCTGTGGCAGTCCCGAGGCTCGTCCAGCATCGTTGCCAGCGGCGGCCGCTTCCGCTGCCCGTCCTGCCGCCATGAGGTGGTGCTGGACCGCCATGGAGTGTTCGGCCTGCAGAGGAACCTGCTGGTGGAGAACATCATCGACATCTACAGACAGCAGGAGTCCTCCAGGTGAGGGGTGAGAAGCTGGGCAAATGTTGGACAGGTTGCTCAGAAAGTACTGGACATATCAGTTTAAAATGTCACAGATATCATTTTAAATATCCAAAGTTTATCAGAAACAAGCTTCAAAGAAATCAGAGGTGGTCGATCAGAAGGTCCCTGATGATCTTTGTTTGAATAAAATAGTTTGTTTTGCAGATACAAAACATGTCAAACAAGCCAATGCAAAGCAAATTTCAAATACATGATGCTTTAGAAACCAATACAGCACGCCTTGCAAGTACAAAATTATATATCCTACAAAGAAAAAGATGCCATATGGCTTTTGACATAATATTTTTGCCCTGATTGTGTGAAGATTTTACTCACAAATGTAGGTGGAAAAAAGCCAATTAAAGAAACAACCTGAGTCTGACAGTACTGAGAAAGAAACAGTAAGAAAAAGTATTTTCCCACCCTCAGTTAAACATAAACCCAATCAGCCTCCTCCTCTCTCTCTTTAGCCCATTCAGGATTTCTAAACATTAAACAGTTCTGCCAGTAATTTCGAACTGACTGTAGTAGTTTCAGATTAAAGAACATCTTTTATTGTATGTCATATTATATGTCAAATCTGTATTTTATTATCATACTTTATTTTATACACTACATCAGTATTACTATAATGTCATTTGATATCTGTTATAAAGCTGAATCCATCTATGGGTACTCACATGTGGAGTTAAATCCATTCACAAGCATTAACATCTGCTTACAACTGCATTATCGTGTGTTTATGAAATATTTGTATTGTACTTGTGAGTGCTAAAGTGAAGTGTGAATTTTTAGCAGAAAAAGTCACTCATACAAGGTCAGTGTTCATTTATTTTGAAGTAATGCTCTTAAAAATCCCCAAATGAGGTGGATTTCCTGTATTGTAATATTATCATCAGGAAAACATTAATATGATGCATTTTATTGCATGTAGTTATGAATGTTTTTTCCATTATTGTCATTTAAAAATACTCTCAATTCAGCTAGAAAATGAGCATGTGATTTTTTTTGTAACGGGGAGAAAGTGCAGGTTGTTGCAGTAATGAGTGAGGACCAGCAGAGAGCAGCGTTTTATTCTGCTACTGCTGCTTTACAGGGTTGTTGAGGTGATGCTTCAGTGGTGCAACCACACTGTGTTCTTGTTCGATATTGATGCTGAAAGTAATTTTACAGCGGGCAGAACCTCAGAGTGAATGATGACAGAATACATGCACAAATGACTGTACATAGCAACATTATCGGTAATTTTCTGTGAGCTTCTCTTCCTTTATTACACATTTTCTTCAGTTTTTGATAAGACAAAAATCAAGCATGAGTCACGCACTTCAGTGAAATTCTTTTGCCAGTTTTGTAGCATGTGCAGCATCTTGATTTCATGTCTAACCTCAGGCGGTGTATTTGTTTTTATTTGCATTTTGATGCACAGCAGGGTGACTACAAGTGGATGTGTGCACGTGAAAGTGTGCTGGAAAGGTGAAGAATGTCAAAGCAACTTCAGAAGGAAACTATAAAATACAGAATGTGGGTGTTCATACATTTTGAAAAGGAGCAATGTAGAAAGGAAGTCTGAAGCTTTCACTGTGATCAGAGGTTTGTCTTCAACCTGGAAATAACACAAGGGGTAAAATATTTCACAACAGGTGGGACACAGGAAGAGACAGCTGTTTCATTTAAACTCTCATCTCTGATTCCGAATTCAAGTCTTTAATTCTTTCCCCCCGGTGTCCTTCTTGCTGTTTGGTTTACAGGAAGCTGCAGAGATTCAGGAGAGCTGCAGATTTTCATTCTTTGTGAACCAGCCTGTTTCACAAGAAGTCACTTTAATGATTCAGCAAGTGCCCCAAATTTGGTCAAATCTGTGTTAATTTAGACATCATTGATCAACTAGCTAATGTTTAAAATACAATTTGTGTCTGAAGTCTTTTGCAACTTTGTCTAAAAAGTAACTGGTTCCAGACTGAAGCCTCTTCAGTACATCTGCCTCTGGTTTAAAAGCATACACACTTACTATTACTAAGTCATCCTCAGTGCAAATTTGTCACTTTCACTCCAAAATAGAAGCTGCATGAGTCACTGTTAAAATAAGAGAGATGTTGGCGTACATTAGAGACAGTAGGACAGGAGTCCCCTTATTTTCTGTGTGGGCTGAAGTAGATGTGATTGTTCACAAATGTTTTGTAACTTGGAGTTTCTCATCTTTTTTCATGGGTGGAAAAAATTATCATTACTTAATCATCGTTTCTGTCAGAGACACCTACGTCAGAATCCAAAGGACAGTTTATTGCATAAAATTTGGCTCCCGCTAAGTAGCCTGTACTTTTTAGGACATCACATTGTGCCAGAACCATCCCTGTCCAAAATGCACACATTTACCTCTCTGACCTCCATATGAGGCTGTTTTTTTCAAATGAAGTGTGAGGCAGTGATAAATCTGAGAGGAAATGACAAAAAACCTCATAAAAAATGGAAATGTATGCTATACAAAAACGTTTTTCCATGCTTTATTAAAGGTATTACAAATGAAACAAACTAAGTTTGACACAGTAATGGTTCCCAAGTGGCCAAGCAGCAGCACTCATCTCAGCCAAACTCTTTATGTAGTTCCTCATCATCCACTGATGTCAAAATACGTCAGTGTTAGCGGAGATAAACGAGGCTGCTTCTTCAATACACAGCATATTGCCAAGTCTTATGGACACTTTGCCACCAGTGCATGGAAATGAGATTAAAACTTGGCCAAGTTTCCTATAAATTTTACTCTGAGGATATTTAAAATGATGACTAACATTAAAAAAAATACTATAGTAAATTGATAAAATACCATCCCCTGGATTATCCTATGGGTGTTTTGAGATGTTAAAATTGTGAGTTTTCTTTCCTGAACTTAGTCGGTGCTTTAAGGTACTCCTGCTTCAGGTAGAGCTTAACACAACAATGGTTTTTTTTGTCCAAATTCTATTCATTCATCCATCAAACTTTAATGAGGTTTATATTTTCAGCAACTTTTATCTCCTCACATGACTGTGGTGTTCTAAAAATTGTGACCTTCATCGATCATTTTTGGCGCTGTGTCTCTTGCAGGCTTGTAAACATGAAGCCAGAGCAGCAGCAGCAGCTGATGTGTGACGAACATGAAGAGGAGAAGATCAACATTTACTGCTTGTCCTGCCAGACGCCGACCTGCTCCATGTGCAAAGTGTTCGGACAACACAAAGACTGTGATGTGGCTCCGCTCAGCAGCGTCTACATGAGACAGAAGGTAAAGGAAAACCTTGTATTATCAGTCTTTATTATTTATCCAAAGGGGCTTATTTAAACCGATTTACTTTATTCCACTTCCCAGCAGTCTGTTCCACTTCACTTTACTGTGGTTCATTTAACACTCATGTTGTCCTGCAGGTCAAAATTGACCCATTTTAAAGTTTGAAAATATGGGGGAAAAAATGTATATTTTCACAGTGAAACTTCTGATGTCCACATTTTCAACATTTTTGGGAAATAACTGAACATTTTTTGGTGGGAAAAAAGAAATGTTAAAAATGTTTCTTCAGAACATTCACATAAAAATCAACCAAAATCCAGTGAAATTCGCTGGATTTTGGTTGAATTTTTTAGTGAATGTTCTTAAAGAAAATATTAAAAGTTCTACTGGTATTTATGTAATCACTTTAGATATTTTAAAGATTTTTTTTGGAAGATGTTTACTCATTTTTTGAAAATATTTACAAGAGTTTTCCTCAAATTTGGGAGATTTCTTTTAAATAAAGCGTTTAAGGGAAACCTTTGTGGAATTATTGGAATTCCCTTCCTCAAAATTTTGCAAATTTTCTGAAATTAAGGAATTTTTTTGATCAATTTTTGGATTTTTTCAGACAAAGGAGCAATATCTTTTTTTTTTTGGTACCCTTAAGTGAAGACAACAGGAGGGTTAACAGTTTAATTGTAAGCTATGCTTCTTAAGTTTACTTCATTTCATTCTGCTTTACTTCTGATTTCACTTCTCTGCACCCCACTGCATCCTATTCCACTTCATTCTACTTCACTCTAATTAACTCTACGTCCTTCTACTCTAGTTTACTTCACTTCTCTTACCTTATGTCGCTCTGCTTCTTGTCATTTCTTAATCATTTTCAGCTACACTACGTGCCATCACATTAACAATAAAAGGCAGGGAGAAGTGAAACCACACAAGTGTGAAAATATCACAAGAAGCAAGAGACAGTTTGGTGGTGCTATAGTCACCAAACACCTTTCTCACTCACTGGGTTGTAAAATTTCACAACTATTACTGAAATATTTTGCTTTTTTGGCCTTTCAAGCCTTAATTATAGAGGACAGTGGAGAGAGAGGTAGACAGGAAATGTGAGGAGAAGAGTGGGGAAAGGACCTGCAGCAAATGACCGTGGGTTGGACTCAAAGCCACGGCCGCTGCAACAGGAACTTCAACCGCTGTTTATGGGTTTCCATATCAACTGAACTGAAATATTTCTAAAACAGTAACAGATCAGATTAATGAGCCTCACTATAATAAATGCAATCCTAATTTTAGCAAAGCAAAATCAGCAGTAAAGTTCAGTTTGTTGCCGCCAGCTGTTTGTAGGAGCCTTTCCTCTGAGTTTATCAAATACCCGCTGCATCAAACAGCAACAGGATCTATATGATCATCTACAAAGAGCGACAGTTGTGCACATTCACACACATGGAGCAACAGCGGTGACATCATTAATTGCTTATAGTTATTGTTCTTCACCTCAGAAACTGGTGAGCTGTCAAACAGGGTCACAGTTTCAGTTGCAGGTAAGACATTAGTTACATAGCGGCTGTTCTCAGGTCAAGTCCTGACCTCCATCACAGCCGTCTGGATATTTTTTATCTTACTGCTAGTAAAGTAGCCATTAGATTATCATCACACATTTACAGAATTTTCAGTGTTCAGTAAATCATAAATAAACTTAGTGAATGAAGAAGGCAATCCTACGCAACTTCATTTATTTCTGCTTTGGTAAAAATCACTTACTCTTCCATCAAGACACTTCACTGAAGGTGACTTCATGATTTTTTTTTTTCATGTCTCTTTACTCCACTTCACTTTATACTACCTTTCAAAAGTTTGGGGTCACCCACTCAAATTCATGTTTTCAATGAAAACTCACACTTTTATTCATGTACTAACATAATTGCACAAGGGTTTTCTAATCATCAATTAGCCTTTCAACACCATTAGTTAACACAATGTAGCATTAGAACACAGGAGTGATGATTGCTGGAAATGTTCCTCTGTACCCCTATGGAGATATTCCATTAAAAATCAGTTGTTTCTGGGCGCCCAGATAGCTCAACTGGTTCAGCGGGCGACCCGTGATCAGGGGCTACAGTCCCCAACACAGCGGCCTGGGTTTGACTCCAGCTCACTGCTCTTTACTGCATGTCCCCCCCCCCCCCCCCCCCCCCCCATCCTTTTCCCTACTTTCCTGTCTGCCTCTTAACGATATCTGTCCAATTAAAGCCAACAAAAGGCCAAAAAACAATAACTAAAAAAAAATCAGTTGTTTCCACCTAGAATAGTCATTTATCACATTAACAATGTCTAGACTGTATTTCTGTATTCCATTTAATGTTATCTTCGTGGGAAAAAAAATGCTTTTCTTTCAAAAATAAGGACATTTCTAAGTGTCCCCAAACTTTTGAGCGGTAGTTTACATAACTCCACACCAGTCCACTGCTTCATTCGCTTCACTTGATTTCAGTCCAGTAAAACATTTAGCATCCGTCCACTTCTTTCTCTGCTCATCTTCAGTTCTCTCCACTGCACTTCACTTCAGTTCACTTTTCTCCACCAAGTTGAACGAGCTCTGCTGCCAAAGCTGAAGTTTGTTTCAAAGGTCAAATGCCCACCAAGTTCATGAACCAGACTAAACTATAAAGTTTGTGCTTTCAAACAGTGTGGGTGGGAGCCCTCTTATAAGGAATGATGACCTTTGTCTTCCACCCTTTTTTCTCACTTTGCTGTTTTTCTAACTTCCTTCTACGTGTTTATATCCTGTCCAGTTTCTTGCTATCTCTTTGAAAACACAAACTAACAAGATGCTCACTAATCTAATCTAATATCCAGAGTAAATGCATAGGTGTGCATATAGATATTTCACCGCTGAAAGGACACATGTACATGACTGTCTATATGATTCCATTTTTCTATTTGCAGAATCAAGGTACAAATCATGTTTTTTTAAAGACTTGGACACACAAAGTCACACAAAGACAAAGTGCAGCAGTTTTGTCATGCAGATGGCAGCAGCAGCAGCGTCCGACGTGTTATTGAGCAGTTGGCTTTGTTGACATTTCGGTGCCGGCCTCTCCATCTCTCACTCTGTCTCTGAATCACTCATCTGAAATTTAGATGAGGCTCAGGAAAGTTGTTGATTCTCCGTCTTTATGCAATCTGAAAAACAAAAGTTTTCACTTGGCCCAAACAGAAGTGAGAATGTTTGTTGCACTGGCAACTCGCTAAATGACACTTTAACTGTAGAGTAGCTGTAACAGACTCTAAAAATGTGCGTGATGTCATAACATACTCTAAACAGATGCATGCTGGTGAGTCATGTTGTTGTGCTTTGTGGTGGCAGGCTTACTAACTAGAAAGCACTCAGTGAACTCCTCCAACAGATCCATCCTCTATATTTGTCTTTTTAATAAGAAAAAACATTTAGAACCTTTTAGTTATTGTCTGTAAGGATGCTGACTGATTTGCTGTGTTGATTTGTTAAAGCGTTTTTATCATTGATGAATCTAATGATTGTTTTCTCCATAAATGTCAAAAAAAAAGTTTACCAGAACACAGAAAAACAACTGACACATTAGGTTTAAATTTAGATATGACGTTAGGATGAGTTGCTGGTTCATTTATTGATACAGCCCAAAATAAAGAAAGAATTTATTGTGAATCTGTTGTAAAGGAAGGTTGTTGTTGTTATGAATTAATAACAGTGATGCTCTGAATGTTTGCAGACGGAGCTGAGCGACGGCATCGCCATGCTGGTCGCCAGTAACGACCACATCCAGGCAGTCATCTCTCAGATGGAGGAAATCTGCCGCACTGTGGAGGTTAGAAACTCACATGTGTACAAGATGACTTTTCTTTCTGTCTGATAGAAAACGTGAGATTTGATGTGTAAACCCAGTCACTTTAATAGGCACCAACACATGGCGATGAGCAGACATCATGTCACGATGCCGCAAATGGCTAAGCTGCTGTGTTTTGTTCTTTCGATTTTGTTTGTCCATCACTCAAAGGCAAACAGCCGTAAGTATAGAAACAGTGAAGATGAGAGAAAATGCCAGAGCTGTAAAAACCATAAAAGCAAAGTTACTCCCCCAAGGAACGCAGCGGAGTTATGTGACGATGGCCGTGCGTTTGTCTGTCTGTTAGCAACATTACTCTAAAAAGGAGTAATGGATTTGGATGAAATTTTCAGGAAAGGTCAGAAATTACACAAGGACCAATTGATTAGATTTGACAGTGATGCAGCTAGTCTGGATCCACAGATTTATTAAAGCATATCATTGCGAGATAGTGGCAAGATGTCACTGTAACTATGACTACAAGTGAACACTACATCAGCTGCCTGCTGACAATCACATGATTGTGATTCTACTACAAATCGACTGTTGCAGACTTATTGGGACTTATCTGTTGGAAATGATGCAAGGATCAATTGATTAAATTGTGGGGGTGTTTCCCAAGCCCATCAATTCCTGCCGCCCGCTACATATTGAGGTCATGTGATTCAGTATCTGTACATAACATACACATGCATAACACATGCCTGTGCTCAATGCAGGATCGTTTTGTTTGTGGCAACGTCTATCTTAAATGGCCACATTCTATGTTGCTGTGATTTCTGATCATCAATAACTAATAAAAAAATGCTGCATTTTTGACAATGCAATATGAGGGAATGGCAGAGTACTGCGCTCTCTGAGTGCTTTTCTAGTTTGTCTTTGTGTACGAGACATGATGTCATGATTAACCAAGTGTGTACCAATGAACTTGCAGGCACCAGAAATTTATCACACTAGTAGCCACTTCAGTACCTGCAAATATTGTTTGTGTTTGTACTAACACACATCTGCTGTATGCATCCTGCAGAAAACTGAAACAAGTCTGGGAAGACGTACGGCTTTAAGAACAAATTTAAGGAACAGTGCCTCACAAATTTAATTGTTCACACAAATATGAACATGAAGCTAAAACATTTCTGCAATTTTACAGTTTATCTACAAAAAGCATATCTGCCACCTGTTAGACACCACTGCAGAGTTTTGTAATACTCATATTTCTCTACAATACAGAGGTGTACAGTGGTCACTTACTGAAAGCTGACCTATTTTGAAATCAGAATGAACCAGACTAAACTTGTTTGTATTGTGTTTCTTGAGAACAAGAACTTTCCCTCTCACCTCAGGACAACGGCCAGCGACAGAGAGAACACCTGGCCAACCATTTTGACAACTTGGTGTCCATCCTGGAGGAGCGGAAGCAGGAGCTGGTGGGTGTCATTACCAAAGAACAGGATGATAAGCTCAAACACATGAGGTCCCTCATTCGTCG
The DNA here is from genome assembly GCF_021347895.1 of Acanthochromis polyacanthus. Lineage (NCBI taxonomy): Eukaryota > Metazoa > Chordata > Actinopteri > Pomacentridae > Acanthochromis > Acanthochromis polyacanthus. The sequence goes on along the minus strand of NC_067128.1, from coordinate 16,685,063 downwards.
ACACGGTGATCACCTGGAGGGTGCCGTCACTCTGGTGGAGTCGGCCATACAGTCCATGGAGGAGCCACACATGTCTTTGTTCTTACAGGTGGGTGAAACTACACATCTGAGTTATCATGGTTGTTTCAGGGTGTATGACATAGAGTGCTCAGTTTGGTTATGATGGAAAATAAAATGGCAGCCACAAGGCGTTTTTTGCGATGGCGACATTTCTGAAAATGTTCAGGGAATTACACTACAGGTCATAAATTTGAACACACCTTCTCATTTAATGTTTTTTCTTTATTTTCATGACTATTTACATTGTAGACTCTCACTGAAGGCATCAAAACTATGAATGAACATATATGGAATTATGCAGTAAACAAAAAAGTGTGAAATAAGTCAAAACATGTTTTATATTTTCCATTCTTCCAAATAGCCACCCTTTGCTTTGATTGCTGCTTTGCACACTCTTGGCATTCTCTCCATGATCTTCATGAGGCCGTCACCTGAAATGGTTTTCCAACAGTCTTGAAGGAGTTCCTAAAGATGCTGAGCACTTGTTGGTCCTTCTGCCTTCACTCTGTGCTTCATCTCATCTCAAACCATCTGGATTGGGTTTAGGTCAGGTGACTGTGGAGGCCAGGTCATCTGAAGCAGCACTCCATCTCTGTCCTTCTTGGTCAAATAGCTCTTATACAGCCTAGAGGAATGTTTGGGTTCATTGTCCTGTTGAAAAGTAAATGATGGTCCAACTAAACGGAAGCCGGATGGGATGGGATGTCACTGCAGGATGCTGTGGTAGCCATGCTGGTTCAGTGTGATTTCAGTTTTTGAATAAATCCCCAACAGTGTCATCAGCAAAGCACCCTCACTCCATCACACCTCCTCCTCCATGCTTCATGTTGGGAACCATGAATGTAGAGACCATCCATTCACCTTTTCTGTGCCACACAAAGACACAGTGGGTAGAACCAAAGATCTCTCATTTGAACTCATCAGACCAAAGCACAGATTTCCACTGGTCTAATGTCCATTCCTTGTGTTTCTTGGCCCAAACAATTCTCTTCTGCTTGTGGCTTTGTGGTTTCTTAGCAGCTATTTGACCATAAAGTCCTGATTGGTCAGTCTCTTCTGAACAGTTGATGTAGAGATTTCTGCTACTAGAACTCTATGTGACGTTTATCAGGGCTCTAATCTGAGCTGCTGTTAACTTGTGATTTCTGAGGCTGGTGACTCAGATGAACTTCTCCTCAGCAGCAGAGGTGAGTCTTGGTCTTCCTTTCCTGTGGCGGTCCTCATGTGAGTCAGTTTCGTGGTAGCACTTGATGTTTTTTGTGCCTGCACTTGGGGATACGTTCAGAGTTTTTGCAATTTTCCAGACAGACTGACCTTCAGTTCTTAAAGTAATGATGGACTGTTGTTTCTCTTTACTTAGCTGATTGGTTCTTGCCATAGAATAGATTCTAACAGTTGTCAAAGAGAACTGTGTACCAACCTGACTTCTGCACAACACAACTGATGGTCCCAACCCCATTAAGAAGGCAAGAAATTCCACAAATGAACCTTGACAAGGCACACCTGTGAAGTAAAAACCACTTCAGGTGACTATCTCATGAAGCTCATCAAGAGAAGACCAAGAGTGTACAAAGCTATCATCACAGAAAGGGTTGCCTACTTTGTTTACTAGTGCTACATGGCCTGTGTGTTGGCGTGCTGCTTTGTGTTCTCTCTCTCTCTCCCTCTCTCTCTCCAGGCTCCTCTGCTGCTGTGAAGGTGTGGCAGGTGATGGTGATTAGTCTGATTGCTGCTGCTGTGAAGGTGTGGCAGGTGCTGGTGTTTAGTCTGATTGCTGCTGCTGTGAAGGTGTGGCAGGTGATGGTGATTAGTCTGATTGCTGCTGCTGTGAAGGTGTGGCAGGTGATGGTGATTAGTCTGATTGCTGCTGCTGTGAAGGTGTGGCAGGTGATGGTGATTAGTCTGATTGCTGCTGCTGTGAAGGTGTGGCAGATGCTGGTGTTTAGTCTGATTGAGCAGGAGAGTACATGTAGCAGGAGAGAGCTGTGGTCTCTCGCTCTCTGGACTCCTCTCAGCAGTCCTGTGTGGAGCAGTAGTGACCTGTTGGCTTTGTGGAGCTGTTTGATAGTTTGGGTACTTTGCAGGCCTCCAGTGGCTGAGGAGCCTGCAGTAGTTTGGTAGTTTCCTTTGTTCTTTGGCTTTTTAGGTTTACCAGGTGGTATATGGGCTTCCCTGTGGTTTTAAGTTGTGTAAATGAACATTCATCACCTTTTCTTTCCATAATTTGTCTCGATTTTCTTTATTTAACCTGGGTTTTAAATTATTGTTTCTTCATCCCCTTACCATCTTTTAGATCATAACAAATACATAACTCCATATATCCTGCTTCATAGTTTTGATGTCTTCACTATGTATCCACAATGTAGAAAGTAGTAAAAATAAAGAAACACTGAATGAAAAGGTGTCCAAACTTTGACTGGGAGTATATATCAATAGTTTGTCAGTGTTTTTAGTTTGGATTTTTTTTTTTTAGTTGCTCTCATTTACCACAGTTAGCCTCAATGCAAACTTTTTAATTGGGGGGGGAAAAAATAAACAGAAATTCTTTTTGAAACTAATAATTGAATTCTTCTTCCCACTTCAATAACTCTATTCTCAGTAAAATCTGCTACATTATATACTGTACATTCATTACTGTTAAACCAGCAGATGACACAAGTGAAGACCTGTTTTCTTTAATCACCGCTCTTGTTATTTACTTAAAAAAGCTCCCCCACTTTCATTTAAAGTCCATACGTCAATATTTTCCCAGCTCCAGACCTCAGTGGACACGGTGCTCCAGCTCAGTGGTCCCGGGGCCATTAATGATCAGGAGCTTTATTAGCAGGGTGAGGAGGGAAACCAGAGCAGGAAACCCAGCAAGATGTTTCTGTGTCGGAGCCTTTAAGTCCACAAACCCCCCTGAGGACTGAGGTTCCCTGGTCCTGTACACCTTAAGACTCAGTGTTGCCTCGCACACTCTAATGATATTTATTCAAATATGTGCTTAGACAATAAAGAGCAGCTCGGGCCCTCTAGTGGACTTTATCGATCCGCTAATCACATGGAGAAACATGGAAAAACACAGTCTGAAGGCTAATGGAATACATATAACTATCCAGCAAATAAAAGTAAGATGTGGTAATAATGTATTATGGCACAAAAATTACTTGCAGTTTATCACACATTATAAAATGAATTTTAGGTAGAGGTCTGTATATACAGTATGTCAGACGTGGACATTACTCAGGCCACATTTACCTATTCAATGTCTGCACAATACATGATGGTAAATGGCTCCCAATTAAAAACTACTGATTCTATACTATATTTGATGCATTAATTGGAGTCCTACATTAAGTGCTACATTTGGCATAATTCCTATAAATCCTATTCAAATAACAAACACAAAACAGAGGAATATGAAGATAAAAGCGAATGTTTTTGCATAACTAACTTGATATAAGCTCCCATCTTCAGCCAGAGCAGAGGGACAGTCAGCCAGAATGAATGTACTCAGCTGTTGTTTGGTTGCAGTTTACTTCTTTGTGTAACTGTAGATGACGCATTCACAACATTCTAATGACCAAAACACACACTTGATTTGCAGGATTTCGGTTTTGGTTACTTTGAAAAACATCTTATAATAACTCACAAGCACCTTTTAGCTCCCCGTTTACCTCTTCTGTTGCCTATTCTCTTCTTAAGCACATTGTTTGGCTCCTGCCTCTGGTTTTATCAACAATAAAACTGCATTAAATACTACAGGAAGTATAACACTTTCAAAAAATTTACTGACTTATGTTTATGTTCATAAATATAGAATCTAAATGTTTTTGTTTATCACTTGTTTATTCTGACATCTGATCGGTAGTTATTACTGCTGAAACCACTGGTAAAGTAATCAGATTGGCAAGCAGAAATGTGAACATCAGAAGATAATTTAGCGTTCTTTTAGCCATTCACTAAGCAACAAACTAGCCAAACATCAAGATTTGCTGCTTTCAAGATTCTGGGCTCCTCATCTGAAAGAGGACAATTGTGATAATGAGTGATGAAGTGTAATCTAAGTCACAAATCAGGGGCTAGAGTCGTGTTCAAACGTTTAAGATCTTCAAAAAAATCACTAAGAGAAATCAGCAGTCGGACAGAGCAGGATTTATTGTTGACAAAAATCCAGGAGTAGTTCGTAGCAGTGATAACACCCCAAGAAAAACCAAAGATACTGAGCTGTGCATTGTTTTTTATGCTGTGAGCGTTGGTCATTTTTCCACGCCTATAGGGCGTTTGATAGGAGGGACAGTTTTGACAATATTATACTTTTCTAAATCTATTAATCAGATCGTGATGTCAGGTTATCATATTTCACACCTAGATCACACCCTACAGATGACATGTGCATTCGGTTATCATCAGGCCATGTTTTACAGAGAACATGCCCACACATGTTCAGACTTTTAGCTCCCATCTTACCCTCATTATTTTGTGACTGATTTCATGCATGATAAACCATTATGTATTGTTACATTTCTGATATACCTCTTTTAAAAGTTATATTGCTTAAAGTTTACACCATTACGTTTTGAGTACTCCACACATCATTTTCTGAAAAGCGTGTGATTTGTCTTCACACCAACAATACATGTTTTACTTTATGATTTTACAGCTGCGTGTGTGTATGTCTGTGGAGGACACACACACAATACCATCAAAACATCAGTGATTACTAGAACCTTCATCATTATGTAGCTCATACATGTCTTTACTCTATTCTTCAGTTTCAACAGCATTTACCATAATTATATAATCTCTTTCCGTTAGTATATTGCACCCCGAAAATGTTACACTACACGGGCAGCATGGAGCAGGAGGATCAGTGCTGTCATATGAGGAATTAATGAAATGTTTATAAGGAATGTTTATTGTGAGAGATGGCACCAACCCAGCTCTCCCAATGTTGATCAGGTGTATAACAGAAATGTGACAATACAAATGGTTCACTCGCAGCCCCAAACTGTTGTTTTAGATCTATGTTAAATGCTTATTATACATTAAATAGATGCCTGCTTTAGACATTAATAAATAAAAACACTTAAAACAAAGATAGTCAGAAGACCTTCCAACTGTGAAATGCTGGTTTTACAGCCAGATATCTATTGGAATTCCTGCCAAATGAAAAAAGAGCAAAATAAGATTTGGCAATTTTCACGTTCAAGTGTTGCAATTTTTATACGAGAAAACAGTGTTTTAAAATTACACGGCTTAATGCAGATGTGGTTTCATGAATGCCAAATTTAACTTCTGCATGTTTTCAGATCTTTTTATGAATAAAGTTTAATGACGTACTTTGACTATACCCCAGAGGAAATGGAGAGCAGACAGCTGGGCTCTGTGACCTCGTGTCTCTGAAGAGACGAGCAGGTTGACACTAAATGCAGCATCTTTACTGCTGATGCAACACGTCTGCGTCACTCAGGAAAGTGTGTGTTTGTTGTTTGTGTGTGTAGCATAGGAAGTCGGAGCCTCAGGTGTCACTGTTTTATGTTCAGCCTCATCCGCTGCCAAAACAGGTGTTAAAGAAGATATTTAGTGGAAGCAGGTGGAAAACACCATGAGGCCATTCTGGCAGCTGGCAGCTTGTTTGAAAACCATGTTTTTAGTTTACACGCTGGCATGCCTGACAAATACTTCTGATTGATTTTGTTGGCACAGTGTGATTAACTTCATCTCTTTGCTTTTCTGTCTGTTGTCTTCTCTCTCTCACAGAGTGCCAGAGTCATATTGGAAAAGTAAGTGTTTTATGGTGAATTTGTGATTCTGAGATATTTTACTTTAACATTTCTCTTTTCTGCTACTTAGCACCTCTAAATTTCTCTGTGAAGTATCATATTTTTTACTGCATGATTTTTATTTAACAGCTGTATTTTCAGATTCAAGATTGAAAGACTTCTTATACTGTGCCTATAAAAAGATGAAGAATTCACAAAATTAGTCTTCCATGTCAAATTGAAAACAGATTTCTACAAAGCAATGTCAATGAAATAAAAATACAAACTGTCTGTATAAAATAGCTGCTACTTAAGATTTAAAGGTGTGCAGAGTTAATTTAGGTGTTCACAATTACTTTCCAGATGTGGAAAAAAATTTCTATGTCTTGATAAGTTTGATTTTTTTTTCTTAATTCCAGGACTATGTTTTTAAGTTACACATACCTGTGACTAAATATGTTGTGCCATTGTACAATCACTGTGATCAGTTGTAATGCACAATGCACACAAATAAATGTTAAACTGAGTCATAGTGTTGTTGAAATTGCATTTACTTTAATCTCTGGTTGTTTCTAATATAATTTTAAAAGGACAGTTCATTACATATACATTTTTTTCTAATATACTTGTTCTCCTTTGCACTAAAACGTCAGAAAAACTTAGACTTATTGTTACTTCTCGGTAATTATCAGGCGTAAACTAACCGTGACGTCACCCGTTGGTTTCAACGCCAAGAAAATGAAGCCCGGATTTTGCTACTTCCTGGTCACCGTTTTGGATTTTTTGGAGCCAGTGACGTAAAAAAACGTCATCAAACAGACTGGACCGGAGAGCAACTAGGGGCAGGATTGGCTGAGGACTCTTTTATCCCGCCCACATTTTACCGTAGAGGCTTCTGTTGCTGTCTATCAAGTATAGCCACGCCCCCTGGCTCCGCCAACTTTAACGATTTATTTAAAATTCAGTATTGATTTATTTTAAGATCGGCCACCTGATCTCTCATTTTGACCATGAAAACTAACGGGAAAAAAATCCTGAGCTGTAGAAAATCAGTCTATCAAATTTTATTTTTTCCAAAAATGAATTGGGGTCTATGGAGAAAAAGCTTTTTGGAGCTAACCCTAGCGGACGGCGTGATATTGCACGTTTTTGACACTTCCTGGTGGGCTTCAATTCTGGAGCCAGATGCTACGTCCACTATATATACAGTCTATGGTAATTATGCTATAAGTTTACTAGTCCAGCCCCTTTGAGATCAAATTAGGCCGTATGCGGCCCCTGGACCAAAATGAGTTTGACACCCCTGCCTTACAGTAAATTCCAATTTAAAAAAGTGCTCATAGCAAAGTTACATTTGTGGTATTTTATTTGTAAAACTAACACAAAAGTCAGAAATCAGCATTTATCTTCACAACATTCCTACAAGCTAAATCTTGGTACAAAGCATCTCTTCTCTTTGTTTGAGATTACTGTTCCCTAAATGAAATAAAAGGATGAACTTGAACGAGTCTTACTTATCTTTTTATCTCTGTGTGTTGACAGAATGGCAGCGACAGCGAGGGCCTCAAACATTGAGCGTCCGGAGCTCGGTTATGAGAGCATGAGCCACTTCATCGTTGATACTGACGACCTCGCTGACATGCTGAGGAACATTGATTTCTGCTCCAGTATGTCCAACACAAAAGCACATCTTTTACAGGGTAACTGACACAATGTGAGGGAGCAAATATTAATCTCCCAATTAGTTAGATCAGCAAGTAAAACTATTTTCTCCTATTTAGCGTTTAAAAGATGCATATAAAAAGGAACAGATGGCTTGGACTTATTACTCACATAAGTTTCAAATGTATTGAAATCACTGATCACAACAGTTTAAAATCTGTGTTAACATGAAGTAAGTCCTGAATGAATTTGCTAAAGTCACTTGTGGTGTTTCTATGTTTGTGCCTCCAGGTGTGGGGGATGATGAAGATGATCTTGAAGAAACAGGAGAAGAGTCAGAATTTGACTTCAGCTCCAGATATTAAGACCAAAAGAGAAGTAGCTGATTGCTCTTGAAGGACTTTTTACTTTGAAAAGTTGAAAATTTGAGTTAAAAGGATGTGTCATTCTTTGAAAGACTACAAGAAGGAGAAACGGCGTGTTTGTGGCTGTGACTCTGGATCGCCTTGTTGACCTGTGTTCAGGGCCGGAGTGGGACTCATTTTCAACCCTGTACTTTCATGCCTCAGAATGGCCCACTTTAGATCATGACCTATTACTATTAAAATCATGTAATTCTAGCCTTGTCTTGTAATTCAGTGTTTTTCTAAAATAATTCCAATTAAGTACAAATAAGGGTTGCTTCACAATGAGGATTTATTCCAACATGAGTGCACATCTCCACCATTATTCTTTACAACAATATCAGAATCTATATTCTGTTCAAATAAGTGTTCAAGGATGTCAAACCTTAAAAATGAAATAATAGAAGAAATAAAAATATTACATTTAAAAAATAAAATAAAAGGTGTTGCACTTTCTAATGACACTATCATCTCTTTTGCCTCTGCAAGGAAACAGTTCCATCACAGCTTAAATTTCACAAATATGAGAACATCAGTTAAAGGGCTAATCTCCAACACTATTTACATCACAATGTCCCTTTTTGCAATATCAAATAGACCAAGCCAGGAAACGGACTGATAAAACGTACCTTGGTCATAAAACGTACCTTGGTCCAAAATGAGAGATCAGGTGGCCGATCTTAAAATAAATCAATATTGAATTTTCTATAAAGCGTTAAAGTTTTGCGAAGCCAGGGGGCGGGGCTACTTGATTGAAAGTCAGATCTGGAATAATTGACAGGTCCTATGGAGGAGACAGCCCAGACTCTGTTCTCCTCGTTTGGATTAACTCTGACATAATAACTGTTGGTTTATTTATTGATGGAGACAGTTTTCCTGCCTGTTGGCTTGTGTTAACCAGTTTTCTACCTATCCAGAAAACAACAGAGGAGGAGTGCAGCGGCCCAGAACCAGAACAAACAGAGTAGCATAGTATGTCTCTGAGAAAACATCATAGTATAGCCTTTTGCATGAAAAAATGCCATCATATACATCGTATATTGTACAGATAGGTCAAAGGAAAGAGACGTACATTGTAGAATTGTAGTAATTGTGGGCTGACTAATTTACTGATTATCAGTATTTAATTTTTTACTGATTTACGGTAATAAATCCATTTAAAAATGGCGCTACTTTGGCTCGGAACCTTTATCTAGCTGTGGTCGCTCTGTCTTCTGGAATGATTTGATTGGTTATACGTCACGAATAAATCTCCTGTAAACAAAACAAAAACATATCAACAAAGTTTTCTGTTAGAGTTTGTGTTCTTCTAAGTTTAACTCCAAGATTTTAAAGACTTTCATTTACTGCAAATGAATATCTCCTCCAAATGTCTCACTAATAATCATGATCAGCCTTAAAAACCCACAAAACACCCCTCTGTACTTGACCACACTTAGTACAGTCCGGTTCCCCCTTCTATAAATCTGCTTGGAATCTTCCACTTCCTGTTCGTCAAAGTGGCCTTCGAGCTGGACAGGTTTTGTTGGAGCTCATGCAGCAAACATTTTGGGTAACTGCACTTTAATATGGATGGATGACACTGAATTAGAGTCTGTTTTAATGAGACTGAGTTCAGATGTGTAGCTCTGTCATTAAATAGGAAATTATTTCTCAGAATTCACAGAGAAAAGTCTGAAATGTTTGCTAGGTTAGCGTCCCACATGTTCTTTGGCTCAGCTAAAGCTAACTCTCTCCAACTTCTGGATCTCTTGAGTTGCTTGTTGTTAAAATATCTTGTTAGAGGTGCTGAAGCACAAAGTCTGAGATGTTTGTTCAAAATAAGCTCATTCTCAAGTCTTATCTGAACTGTCCTCTTTTGTTTTAACTCCCTAAACTTAGGAGTTAATGACAGAGCAGCACATCCAGACTCAGTCTCATTTATGTAGAGATTAAACTTCAGTGTCATTCATTGATGTTAAAGTGCAGTTTTTCAGATGTTTGTTGCACATGCTCCCGACCAAACCAGTCCAGGTGGAAGACGATGTGAAGAGAAGCTCCAGAGGATGAATATCACACATTTACGTTGGAAATAAATGTCCTTTAATTGGAAATTGTCATGCAAAAGTTGGCTTTCCCTTTAATGAAGTTCAAATCTTCGTTGAGTGTTTTGTTGATGTTGGTTTCTAAATGTTGTCTGACACTCGGGCCCCAAAGATTAAAACCTTCTACAGCTCACAAGCGCCAACAATTCACACATTATCAACTATCTTTCTGACTAAACTAAGATAAAAGTGAAAAACTGCCTGATTCCTATATCATGAATGTAAATCTTTTTGGTTTTTATGACAGTAAACTAAATATATTTGGGTTTGACATTTTATTCATAAATTTATTCATTTATAAATGAATTACTCGAGAAAACAGATTAATGGACAAAGAAAATGTGTTTTCCAACATATATGGCTGAATTACTCCAACATTACCAGATACATACAATTTTAATTGAATTTTATTTATATAACCCCAATTACAGGTCAAATTGTCTCAAGATGCTTTATTTTTATATTTTTTGTCATATTTAAAATATGACAAAGTAAGAAATTTAAACCTCCTGACTAATCCAATTTATTATTTGGTTTTTAAGAGACTAATCGACAATTAAAATAACTTTCTCCACTAAAACTAATAAACATGAGGTCAAATAGAAGGAACCGTTTTAAATCCTGCAGTCTCACGACGACAAGAATAAAGTTTGTCAACAAAAACTAAATCTGCTGGTGGATTGCATTAAAGTCCTAATAAATGATCATAAAGTGTGATACTAAAGGGTTGTGGTGCTATAAATCACAAAGTAAAGATATCAAGTTGAACATCTGGATGGAGGTTGATAAAAGTTGACCTCCCTTCATTTCTCTGGAGCTGACTTCATGGATTTTAGAGATGCTGGTTAAATACCTGCTCTTCTAGTCATCTTCCTTCTAGTTGCTGTAAAAAGTTACTCCATCCTCGCCGACTTCAACACCTCTTCATGACAACTTGTTTTCTCTGACCTTTTGGAAACTCCAAAAACTCAGGAAAACCTGTCAAGACTCGAAAAACTCGTCGGGCGGGGGGAGGTGTGGTGGGTGGTGGGGGGAGGTGGGGGAGTGGGGGGGAGGCCACCACCCACCTCCCCTCCTACTCTCCGCCCTGACTCCACCCAGACTCCGCCTTGGCTCCACCCATGTGGTCACTTTATTAGGAAAAGAAACTACGATGTCAAAGGGACGACGAAATTATTTCTTTTTATCTGATCTGTAGCTCAGTGAGTTAAGGGTTTGCCTAGGGAGCTTCAGGTTGCTGGTTCAAGATCAGACCCTTCTCAAATTTTTTGAACAACTTAGACAAAGACAGAGAAAGAAAAATACCAATGGTGGGACTTGAACCTACTACCTCCCACTCAGTAGTTTCTCTTCTTAACCCCTGAGCTACTCACTCAGATACTAGTGCTTCTTTTTTTTGCGCATTTATCATCTGTTTTTTGTCGTTTTCAAGTTTTTTTTTTTAACTCGAGTTTCATCTCGACCGTTTTTCTCAGGAGGATGGACTTCAGCCTTTGTGCTGGAGGGTTGAACCCTCAGTTCCAAGACTTTCCAAAGCCTTGAGACCTCCCAAGTCCTCAGGACCTGAGCTTTCACACAGTCTGAGGGCTGAAATTTTCTAAGTCCCACAGTAGATCTCTGTTAGATTTAACTTTCAGACAGTCCAAGGACTGATATCTTCTAAGTTCCTGAGTAGATGGCTGTTAGTTTGAACCTTCAGACAGTCTGAGGACTGAAGTCTTAAAAGTTTCTCAGTACTTTTCTGTTAGTTTGAACTTTCTGGTTAACAGAAGCCTTAAAACTTGTGACCATGAGTCTTGATTTCACATTTAGACCATCGATCTGAGTTCTTCTCAGACCTTCACCTTTGGGTTCTTTAGAAATCCTGAACAAACTTTGATTCTCTTCACTGAACAGTAAAGTTTGTGGAGATCAGAAGGTAACATTAGTTTGATGCCTTCAACTACTAGTAGACTTTATCTGGAAAGCAGTTTTCTGAAATGAGCTCTTGTCCACAATCGAACCAACAACATAGAAACAGGAAATGTTTGAAGAAACAACTTGATGTTTTCATTTCAGACTAGAAAACGCTTTAAGACCTTTATCTGTTTTTGCTCTTTTTGATTGTTTTATCGTCTCTTCTGTTTAATTTGATCTTCTAAAGTCTAACTGGTGTCTTTTCAAATGTTTGTCTTTAGTTTGATTCTTCTTAAATGTTTAGTTTTGCTCTTTATTCACCTTGTTATTCTTTTCTAATGTCTAAATTTTTAAATGTTTTGTCTTTTTAATGTTTAATTGCTTTTTCAAATGTGTTATCGGCTTTTTTGAAAAATTTCCTTTTCTTTCCCAGTGTTTAATTTTTAGATTAAGTCTTTAAGGGTTTTCTTTTAAAATGTTTTCCCACCTTTTAATGTTTAATTTTCTTTTTTAAATGCTTCATTGTATTTTCTGTTTAATTCCGATTTAAAGTTTTGTCTTGAAGATTTAATTTTCTAATGAAACATTTAATTTCTTAATTGAATGTTTTGTCTTTTTAAAGGTTTAATAAACTAATTAAATGCTTTGTATTTTTTAAATGTTTAATATTCTTGATTGTATTTTTAAATATCTAAAATATTTCACCTTTAATGTTTATTTAAAAATTGTTTAATTTCATAATTACATATTTTGCATCTTCTGTTTAATTATCTAATTAATCTGTTTAATATTTAGTTGTTTAATTTTCGTTTAAGTTTTGCATTAAATGGTTTTTTCCTTTGATTTAATTGCTTTTTTAATGTAGTTTATTTCTTTTATCTGTCACAATTTTAACTCCAACCTTAAAAATGAAACAAACCTGTAAATCACAATAAAATACTTCTGTTGTCACAATCATGAGTTAGTCAGTTATTCAGTTTATCAATTCAGCTTTATTTGTTTAGCACCTTTCACACAGATGACAAAACTACACAAGCAAAGACAAAAACTATGCTTAAAACTATGATTAAAACTCAATAACATATTTTAAAAAAAGATTTAACATGGTTATAAAATGTGTTGTGTCCAGAGGATGGGAGGGAGTTTATTGAAGTCTTCTTGGGCTCACACAGTAAATCATTTAAAATAAAAACATGATTTTCAGTCTAAGGAAACTGAGCAACAGAAGAACCAACAATATCTCCTATTTTCTCCTTTAATAAGTCAACTCTTCTGGTGCTTTCAGACTAAAGAACTACAGACTTCACAACCTGCTCAAACTCCTGGAACAGGACCTCACCACACAAATCAAGAAGGTTTCCGTCTCATTTCTACTCTGAAGCTCACCTTCTCCTGCTCAAACCGCTGACAAATGTTTCTGCTGCTCTAAAGTCTGGTCTCCAGAACTTCCTAAAAACTCTCAAAGTCTCTTCTGCTGCAGGTTGCTTTGTAGAACTGTTACAGAAAACCTCACTAAACCACATGGAGGGGCCTCAAGATAGTCGTCCAAATGAAACCGTACAAAAACCAAACTAGCACAACTCAAATGCTAAAGTCTCCTGCACCCTACCAGAGAACCTCTTTAAACAGAGAATCAGGACAGGAACTCTTACCTTCTGGACAACCAACGTTGGTTCACAAACAACCAAAAACCTCTAAAGACTCACTACAGCCAAGATAAAGACAACTCAGCTGCACCAAATCCACTAATCACTGCACACATTAGCACCATGTGCTAACTGTGGCTAAAGAACCGCATTTACCAAGACAACTATCCAGTACAAAGCCCTGAAACACATCAAAGACGATTTTACTGCTGGAAGCTGCAAGCCAACGCCTCAAGAACAAACTAAAGCAACGGAGCCAAACCCGGTTTAGTGAAGAGAAGCACAGGAAACGTTTGACTGCAGAAATAAAACAGGAAGACACTGAGCTGCTCAGGTGTTCCTGATAACACCAAGCAGCCACCTGGACAGCCAATGGGAACACAGCTTACTGGAAGTCCAGAGGGCTGGCTTACTGAAGTAAATTTAGTTTAGAGTTGAAGCAGAAAGTTAACAAAGAAAGTTCAAAACCACCTTCTGATGGAAATCTCTGAGTTGTCACATAGTATGGTGTGTTGCTCCAAGTTTGAACCAAACTTTTGAAAGAAAATTGAGAAATTTCTGGTGTTTTCAGCTCATTTTATAACCATGTCTACACCATTAGGTTATTTGCAAATCATTAGTGGGCTCAATTTAGCTTTTGTAATCACAGGTTTTCTACTAAGCTGCTTGAAGTATTTGTTATCGGTTGCTCATAACATAGATTACTGTTCAACTTAGGCACAATGATTCATTTTTTAATCTTGTGACATTTAAGTGACATTGCACAGGAGCGTAGCCACTTCTGTCGTATCCAGTGCGTGTCTCGTAAGCGTGCATTTAAAGTGCCAACACACTGAAGTGCCTAACACTGCCAAAGAAACAACAGTCCTGACAGCTTCTGCCTGAAATGGTGCAAATGTGTCAGAGCGTGTTTGTGGATGTTCTTGTTGCTGTGCTGATGAACTGTAATCTTAGTAAATCTGCATGGCCTCCAGCCAGCAGCAGCTCACTGTGTATCGTACAGAGGGAATGTGTGAAATCATCTCTAACAAGACCGCTTACGTAAAGAGAGCTGCAGAGAGAAGGATTCCCCTCATCCACTCCATCAGTGTGTTTATGCTGATTCAGTCAAAAGGCAGCAAAAAACACAACAGCATCCTCCTCCGTGTTGGTTTGCGTGGAGCACAGGGACATGAGGCCGAGCAGTTGGAGAGGCACTGCTGATTATTTGGACGTGGGATGATGACACTGATCTCACCATATTTGTCTTTTGTTCTTGTACTCGAGGTCCCTGCAGTCCTAGAGGGGAAAGAAAACAAATAGACGTTTACCATAATCCTCCGGAGTGAGTGAATTTATCCACAGTGGACGTAAAACAACAAAGACGACATGAAATCATCCGCCTATGTGCGTTATCCATCTGTGTTTCTTCATGGATCAGCACAGATGCATGAAGATTGACTTGGCCACAGCTATTTTTGCCTCCTACTTAATTGTTTTGTTTTGTTCAGTGGAAAAGCCAGTGTATTGTGTGTAAATATATCTCTCTATGTATAACTCACAGGAAGGCTATAGAGTGGATTTAGCTGTGCATTGTGTGTGGTGGGAGGGAGGGGAAAAAGATTTCGTTCGTGTGTGTCTTCTTCTGGATTACGGCTCTCTGAAACATTCTGTACAGTTTTTGCATGTAGTTGATTTTATAACATTTATGATGTTCTGTATGTTTTTAAAAACAAATTGAAATATCTGCATTCTTGTAAAACTTAAGGAAAGTTAGCTTGTTCCCCAAACCTGGGGAAAATCCATCCATCCATTCTCTCTATACATCGCATTATCCACATTAGAGTCGCAGGGGGTGCTGAAGCCTATCCCAGCTGACTCAGGCGAAGGCAGGGGACACCCTGGACAGGTCGCCAGTCTGTCACAGGGCTACATATACAGACAAACAATCACACTCACATTCACACCTACGGACAGGGGTAGGGTAGGAAGGGAGGAAGCCGGAGTACCCGGAGAAAACCCACGCAAGCACAGGGAGAACATGCAAACTCCATGCAGAAAGATCCCAGGCCCACCCCGGGATTCGAACCAGGGGTCTTCTAGCTGCAAGGCGAAAGTGCTAACCACTACTGCACTGTGCAGCCCCCTGGGGAAAATGTAATAAATAAATTTGGTGACCCAAATTGTTTGCTGTTTGTTGTATGGAAACCAGAGATATAGATTTGATCCTTTTTTAAATACATAAATAATACAGGAGAATACCACCAACAGTGAGCAGGATGTAGAGATGAATGATGAGTGGGAAGATAAGCTTATTACTGTAGGTAGAATGGTAAAGAATTTTTTTTATGGAGGTGGGAGATGGAATTTCTAGAAAAATGTGTGGTGGATTGTGAGTAGTTGTATACAAAATGTATGACCCTTAACAGATGGACATTATTTTGCCAAAGGATACTGGAGACTGGTGATATTTATTCCTATTTATTACTTTATGTGACGATCGGTGTATGTTTGTCCGTCTGTTTATCTGTCTGTCTGTTTGTCTGTTAGCAACATTACTCAAAGACAGACTAACGAATTTGGATGACATTTTCAGGAAAGGTCAGAAATGACACAAGGACCACCTGATTAGATTTAGGCAGTGATCTGACTTATAGTCTGGATCTACAGATTTGTTAAACATTTCTGTATCACTGCGAGATAACGGCACGGTGTCACTGTAACCATGACAAAAAATGAACGCTACGTCAGCTGCAGCTGATGTTGAAATGATTGTGATCCTACTACAAATCCACCACTGCGGACATATTGGGACTTAGCCATTGAAAATCATACAGCAGACAGTTGATAAAATTGTGGGGGTGTTTCCAAGTCCCATCAATTCCCGCCGCTTGCGCCATATTTAGGTCACTTGAGTAAGTATCCCTACATAAAGGAACCATAGCAGATTTAATGAGCCATTCACAGTTTCACTGTACCGGCCGTGTGTACTTAGACTTGCATGGCTTAATCTTTGCTCACTACAAAGTCATTTTGTTTGTGGGTACATCTACTGTATTAAATGACCACATTCTATGGTGTCGTGCTTTCTGCCATGAATTTTTTCAAGATTTCAGCCGTTGGAAATGATCTGATGACAGAGCGGCCTTGGCAGAGTACTGCACTCTCTGAGTGCTTTTCTTGTTAGAATTTTGCTTACTGTAAATTGAGTTAATGAAGCCAAACCAAAATCAGCAGTGAACTGATCTTCCTAGCTAATAATGTGTCCATTATTCCTTTGTATTTCAAAGCTCCGTTGTTGTTGTACAAAGCTAATAAAAATAAAATAATGAGCAATGCTGCCATGAATACTCACTAAGGTGCCAAATGTGTGTTAATCCATGTCTGAAAGTGGTCCAACAAATGTACTACTTTCTCACTGGAAACAGGGCCAGGCTTTTTAAAGACATTAGTTAGCCTCTTTTACCATGCTGCCATTGTGGCTCTAAGGGTTGTAGTGTTGGTCCATCGCTTTGGTCCACACAGAAATTTGCCAACATGTATCAAATTCATCACCAGGACATTTTGAACAGACATTTGTGACTCCTAGATGACAAAGCCTACTGACGCTGGTGATTTTGGACCCCTTGACTTTGGCACAGGAGCTCAATTGTTCAAATCCCAGTCAGTCCAGTGAGGACCCTTGGGCAAGGTGTTGCCCTACCTACCTTGTATCTGCTCTCAGATGTGCATCGCTTTGCACAAAATCATCTGCTAAATTAAACTGTAAATTGTAAAAGAGATAGATGTAGCCTTTGGGTTTGAAAGTATTACACTACTTATACACGACCATTCAAAAGTTTGAGACATTAGACACTAGACATTATTAATGTGATAAATGACTATTCTAGTTGGAAACGTCTGATTTTTAATGGAATATCTCCATAGGGGTACAGAGGAACATTTCCAGCAACCATCACTCCTGTGTTCTAATGCTACATTGTGTTAGCTAATGGTGTTGAAAGGCTAATTGATGATTAGAAAACTGTTGTGTCATTATGTTAGCACATGAATAAAAGTGTGAGTTTTCATAGAAAACCTGAAATTGCCTGAGTGACCCCACACTTTTAAACAGTAGTGTAATTTGTGATAAATTGCAGTTTTATAGGCATGAGGTTTCAGTCTATTGGGAGTGTCAGTGTTGCTTCATAGAAAAACAAAATAAATTTTTGCCGTAAGGTGTTACATGATTTTGCATCACCTCGTATTTGAGGTAAAACTTGCTGCTCTGTGAGTCTCTGCAGATTAATGGAGTTTAAAGGCTAGAGACGCTTGTTTGTCACTGCTTTGATCTATAAAGTGATGTGTAATGGCATTTGTTGAGCACAGTGAGGGAAAACACAATGTACACACACACACACACACACACACACACACACACACACAACGACGGTGATAAGAAGACGAATCACCAACACACCCACAGTCCGGACTGAGTCACAGAAACAAAGGACCCAGAGGCCACTTTGCTTTCTCTGTTTGTTTCTTCTCTCACTCTTATCGGTTTCAGACACTTACACAGACACACTGAACTGTTTCTTAATAGGAGTCTTCACATATAATGCATCTCAAAAATCCTGAAGATTAAATGCTCTAGTTTCAAAGCAGTTGATACGTTTAGTCAATGTTCTATAGTTCAACAACTGTAATTAAGTGGTTAAGTGTTCATTTTATCTAGTCATACAGAAAATAGCATTCATAAACTCTGCTGTACTGCTTTGGTCTTAAACTGTAAAGTAATAGCTGAATAAAATGTGTGTTGTGGGTGGCGTTAGGGGAAAGTTCATGAAGGTCATTAAAATCAAAATGTTTGGTCCTCTGATGGCCGAGGAGTTTAGGATGTTGACGTGCGTGGACTTTCCGGAATGAAATCCAAAGTGGAATACAAAATGAGCTGCAAAACAACCACTAACAAACACAAAATGACCACAAATGGGCAAAAAACCCTTACAAAGTGATTTAAACCCAAAACAAAGACATGCAAAACCACCAGAATGACCACAAAGTATCACAAAGCAACCTGAAAATGACACAAAATCACATCAAACAGACAAAAAAAGCCACAAAAACAAATGCAAAATGACCACAGAGAGATGTAAAATAACACAAGTAGACACAGAATCCAAACAACCACAAAGGCACACTGAACTACTTGGGAATACAAGGCGCAAATCAGCCACAGAGAAACACTAAATAAGTAGAAAGAGAAAAAAAGAGACACAACTGTGTTGTATGTGGTCATTTTGTGTCTCTTTTAGTTTGAGATTCTGGCTTGTCTGTATTAGGTCAGAGGATCTTCTACATGTCAGTCAGGAGCCCCTTCCATCATAATGCATCCATGGACCAATGCAACCTGTGCGTTTCTGCACTTTACTCGACAAATGAAGAACATTTTGCCCAAAATACTGAGAGTGCATCATACCAGGGCTGATCCAGCATGAATATGCTGAGCAGAATTAATGGAAGCTGGTTTATCCTGAGGGTGGTGTGAGAAGAGAGCTCAAAAATGAAGGAGTTCATTCTTTGATGACAATTTATCTTCTCAGTGAACTAATCTGACAGGTATGTGTTAATATTTCTGAGAATATTCAGCCTGATGATGGTGGTTTATACATACACAGCGTTGATGTGCGTGTAGCCTGATGGTGGCGCTGCATTAAAGGTCACAGAGTTCAAGATCATCATCCTCTAGTCCAGAGGACACAAACACACTACCGTTCAAAAGTTTGGCACCACTTAGAAATGTCCATATTTTTGAAAGAAAAGCTGTTTTTTCAATGAAGATAACAATAAATGAATCAGAAATACAGTCTAGACAGTGTTTATGTGGTAAATCTAGGTGGGAATTTGTAATGGTATATCTACATAGGGGTACAGAGGAACATTTCCAGCAACCATCCCTCCTGTGTTCTAATGCTACTTTGTGTTACTTAATGGAGTTGAAAGGCTCATTGATGATTAGAAAACCCTTGTGCAGTTCTGTTAGCACATGAATAAAGGTGTGAGTTTTCATGGAAAACATGAAATTGTCTGGCTGACCCCACATTTTTGAACAGTAGTGTGTGTGAACTAAATTTCGACTGAACCAGCCGTTAGGTGCTGTTCGGTTGTCAGTCTTTTAATCATGTTGCCCCTATTGGTTTTCAACTATAAAAACACTTGATGACACTTCAACCATACAGCAGGCATGAAAATTGTATTTCATAATTGATAAAAAATACAATCATAATGAGCACAATAACAGAATCAAAAACAATCATTTTTACTTCAAACTTTTTTATTACAAAATATAAATGGCAAAAAGCTTTTCTTTTCTTTCGCTAAAACAAAGACAAATGTGATCAGTGTCAGACATGAATGTTTACAGGGAAATAAAGCTTTTTTTTTGTTCTTTTCTTTTTGTAGGTTAGCATGCTACAGTTGATACAGTACAGGTAATAGTGCTCCCGCCCAAAGTAAAGGGACAGAAAAGAGAATAAAGGAAGGTGAGAGAGCTTTTCATCAAGTTTGACCAAGAGATGCGGTGACGGTGATGCAGCTGAGTGTCAGAGACAAAAGTGGATCTTTTGAGCGTCCACTTAAACTGACAGACTGGAAGAGGAGTTCTTAATTCTAAAACAAAAAGTAGCCCAGAAACATAAATGTATGCTTGAAACATTTGAAGACACCGAAGACCATGTTAGATAAGTTTTGTGCTGTGTAAAAATAGTTTGCCTGATTTCAGGGAGTGTTACTAATTACTATTACTATTAGATTAATTTGTACTGACTTTTATGCACTGATTTAGGTGTTTGACTGCTTAAAGGTCAGAGATGATTCTTCTTTAATCAATCAGCACATTGGGGAGTATCTGTCTTAACTAACAGAAGATTTACAATCATAATTTTGTTCGTTTGACTCTGCCACAGTAACACTACTTACATTCAAGTTCTGATTAAGAATCAAACTGTAATGCAAATAGCTTTTTCTTTCTGGTAACATTTACATATATTCACATAAAACCATTAAAAACAACTGCATTTTGACACAAATTAAAAGAAAGGTTGTTTTCTAAGTCAAACTATACTAAAGGAGTGAAAATGACATGATGACCGACGGTTTCCCATTTGCCGCGAGTCCACCAAAAGTCCAGAGTTGAGGGGATTGTGTGCTTGGAGGTGAGGAAGGGGTGAGGCCAGTGGTGTGAGGGGGTCTGAGAAGTCCGTCTCCATGATTTCCAGCAATGTCTTTAAATAACACACACACAAAAAAACTTACATTTTACCAGCGGTTGCTGTGATGCGTAAAATGGCACCATCTGTGCGTAAAATGGTGTGGAGAGGAAGGCAGGCGCACGAACAGAAACTCATGTCAGAGGTCTGGAAATACTGATACAGCGGTCTGAGCTGCTTTAAGGAGGCAAACAAAGATTTACTTTCCCACCTCGTCCAGCACTTTGCGGTTGAGCTGCGCCTGCTCTCTCTGGCTCTCCATCTTGGCCATCTGGATCATATTCCTCAGCAGGTGGAAGGTCAGGTCGATGGACAGCGGTGGCTCTTCGCTGCGCTTCAGCAGCTGCGCCGCGGTCCTCACCGCCCCATCGTCGCTCTCATCTTCCTCCGGCGGGAGCAGGTGCAGGTGATCCGGGCTCCTTCTCTGGAGAAACCTCAGGATGTTGTCGCTCAGTAGATCTGAGGCGCTGCTGTCTCCTGCGGCGGCCGCTCTGAGGAGCATCTCGTCCATCTGCTGCGTCTGCTGGAGGCGGCCGCTGCCATCCAGCCAGCCGGGGAAGGTGCGCGGTCTGCCGGCGGCGGGGCGGAGGTGTGATGAGAGGAGGACCGAGGAGAGGAGCAGGAGCAGGGGGGCTGACTTCATGTCCTGCAACCAGAGGAGCTCTTTAGAAAGACGGTTGAACGCGGACACGCTTGATAGTTTTGGTGCGCAAAAGTTGTACTTTCTCTACAGTTTCAGACTTTATGAAGCTTAAAACTTTATCAACTCAAGATCTAAACTGTAATTTGGACAACTTTAATAATTTAGGTTAGTCCATAATTAAAAGAAATAGAGAAAAAAGCGATAAATTCTTCTGTTGAAGAATAGAAATTTGATACCTCATTCTTCAAAAAAACAAAAAAAAACAAATGCAAATTAAGAAAAATCCTACACCTTCTAGAAAATTTAACTGGGCTAAAAGAAAAAAATACAAAAGATGAACAGTAACGGTGTTACTTGCATTTAATTTGACATAATTTTCAATCAAAAGGCCACAATATGATAACTATGTCAGCTCCATCTGTCCCGTCCTCAGACACTAAAACTTCACAAAAAAAGAACTTACTTTATTCTCTCCAGATGCTGCAGCTGGACTTTGTGGTCGGCAGGTGAGCTGTCAGGACTGAATCCGGTCTGAAACGTCCCTGTGAGCGGCGACTGGAGAGGACCACAGGGTTTTATACATCCAGCCTGCTCCTTTGACGTCAATGTGAGCACAGATACCGGTTTGGAAACTGGACAACTTATCGAGACGCGACGCAGCGCAGTCCTGAGGGACAGCTGGGGAAGCTGTGATGGACACAGAATAAACAGGTTTATTTCTTTTCCATCCTAGCTGGCTCATGCGGTGGGATGAGGTTCACTCCCAGGAGGACAAGAGGGGCTCTTCAAGGTGAGGGGGGGTTTCTGGGTTGGTTAGATGAGGGGCTGGCCAATGCCCAACTTTCTCCTCACATTATGAAACTATTAGATTATTATTGCGAGTAAATGATGTGTGCCTTTGCCTCGAATTCCTCCTTGAAGAGGATACAATATCAAAATGAAGTGAGTTAATCTGAGCTGATTCTCCTCTTATATTGTTAAGAGCTCCTCGGGCTAAATGTGATCAATTTAGAGTCTGTGACGCGGAAATATTTGATAATCAGAACCCTGCACTGCATTAAAATCACGCTAAAATCAAAGTGGAAAATTAGGAGGTGAAGGTGTCTTTGCAGGAACCAGAGAACTGAAGTGATGCAACAGGAAGCAAAACACAATTATTCACAGTCAATTTTAAATTCACATCCACCTGACTTAAATGAATCCAATATTTCTGACCAGGCTGTATAGAGTAAGGCTGCAGTCTTAAATATGAACTATGAAAATGAAATAACCTTTAAACACTAGAGGTAAGCTGTGAACAGAAAAAGGTCCCTGTAAACAGAAAGAAAGAAAGAAAGAAAGAAAGAAAGAAAGAAAGAAAGAAAGAAGGATCTGTCCATGGTGCTGAAGCTGCCTGCAGCTTTAATAACACACAAGCATGAGCTGCATCACATCATTTCACACTGGATGACATTTACTCTCAGTGATCCATACGTTAAAATGGTACTTGATGTTAATTGTGGAATTGTGTAGCTACACTCTCTTTACTCTGTTGGGTCAAACACAGGAGTAAATTGGAAGTTTTGAGAGATTAAAAACAAACTTTTCCTCCTGAGACCTTAACCCTCCTGTCGTCCTGCGGGTCACGAGGTCAAATTAAAGTTTTAAAAATGTGGAAAAAAAAAATATTTTCACAGTGAAAACTTCGACATTTTCAACATTTTTTAGGAAATTTTTTGAAAATTTTTTGGTGGAAAAAAAATATTTTTTTTAAGAACATTCAGAAAAAAATCAACCAAAATCCAATGAATTTTGCTGTCAAATTTGGGGATTTTTTATTTTAAAGAATACAAACTTTTGAGGGCAACCTTTCAGGAATTTTCTTCCTGAAGATTTTTCAACTTTTTTTTTTTAAATTTGGAGAATTTTTTTTCAGAATGTTTGTACTTTTTTCAGACAAGGCAACAACATTTTAGGTAAGGACAACACGTGGATTAAATGCCCCTGAACTAATCCTGGCACCGTGACAACATAAGAATCTACCAATGTACAACAAATTTTACTAAAAACACATAAATCTCCCTTCATGACCTTTATACTATGAGCTGTAGGGTCTGATATGATTACAGCGAAGTGTTGTGTATATTAGTTTAATTGTCCAACATGTACCTGATGTTTGTCACTGTAACAATGACATCATTATTGTGAGAGATATGGAAATTAAGACAAAAAAATAAAAATTTCTTGAATTTGAGTAGAGTGTTGCAGCAGCCAAACATTATGATAGCAGTTAGATAGCTAGCTAGTTCATAGACTGTTGGATGTAGCCACAGAAATGTCATCCATTGGTTTGAGGAAAACAGTTTTGAAGCATCAAAGCACTGAAACCAGAGAAGCAAGCGGTGGATCTGACTGAGAATCCAATGACTATACACAGGGCAAGATGATATCAAATTGTCAAAAACAATCTAAAACATGTCCTGCTTTATGGTCTATTTTTCTCTGTATGGGACCATAAATTACAAAATGAACATCATGCTGTATTAAAAAAAATCCTTGAAACTAATAATTGAGATCATGAATACATTAAGAAAATGTTGTTGTGGGAACAAATAAAGTCAGAAATGGGGTTATTTTCTTATTGACTTCTATATTGTCCGAGTTCTTTATACAAACGGAGGAGTCGCCCCCTGCTGGCTGGTATTCACATTGCCTCTGTGTAATGGTGTTAACTTTTTTGTGATAATGTGCATTACTAACATGATATCAGTGTTATATATTTTTTAAAATATCATTATATTATTTATGAGCTGGATTTCTTCCTGTTAAAAAGGGAGTTTTTTTTCTTGTACTTATGCTTTCTTTGTTTTCATGAATGTCAGTAATCATAGCATTAGTCCAGTCAAATTACCAAAAACCGACCCAACATCATCAGTAGTTTAATATGGTGATGCTACTTTTAGTTTTTGAACCCAGATGTCAGCTTCTGTACAGGTTAGACATCTGACAACACTCTGCACTGCATCTTCATTTAATTACCTTGGCTCTGTGTTAAAACACAGCCAGTCTGCGTTCTGAATCAAAAAACTGAATTCCAGCTTTCTGGGGAGAGGCTCATTATCCCTCGGGGGGAAGAACGTTATTTGGCGGATTTTCAGTGGATTCGTCAGACATTCTCCGCTTGCTTTCCTCTGATATAGTCCAAGTGTGTGTGCAGCTAATTTGGTTGGCGGCCCAACTCAGCGGCCTCCGCATCTCCCTCCAAACAAACCCCAGCCCTCTGAAACTAAGTTAGTGAGGTCAAACACGCCATTGACAACAACTCATGTGAAACTTTATTGGCTTGTACACCAGAGATGCCCTTTTTGTAGCTACAAATGTGTATAAACGTCCTGTGTGTACCGAAGAACAACAGACAAATCTACACTTGAACAGCCTCGACCTGTTCTAGTAATTAGGTGAACCTTTAGCAGCTAGTTTGACAGAAAGTAAAATCAGTGACACTGTAAAAAGGAAGTTTGGTAAACATGATTATTTTCTTTCTCACTTCATTGTCTGTGCACCAAGTATGATGCCGGTTGGTTTGGCTGAGAACAAACGCTGTAAACAAACAGGCCTGTATGAGGTTTGTTTAATCCATACAAAAACTGAAATGGAAAAACAACACAGATATAAGACTGGCAGGCAAGAAGTGGAGTTTGTTGGAAAAAAAATACACCCACCTTGTCAAGAAATACACTGAGGTTTGTAGGAACTGAAGAAACAATGAATGTGTCAATAACTGTTACCCTAAGACAGAAGCAGGTTAACTGTCTAACACGAGAGGCATGAGAATGAAATTAGTTGTAATAATTGAGCCTTTAAAATCTATTCCTTTATCATCTTTTCTTCAGCATCTCAGACCATTTTCCCCAAGACATGATTTTTGTTTTAGCGTCAGGTGATGGTATGTATTTCACCCACACAGGCCTCAAGTGACTAAAATGAATTCTAACTTAGAAGAGATAAAACTTGATATAATTTGGGTGAAAACTGTCTTTGATGACCAAGACAATTTACACATCATGAACCACGCTAACAAGCATTTCCTGAGGATTGTCAAATGTAGAGAACTAGTTAATGTCATAGGATATACGTGAAACGTGGAAAGAAGTGAATAAAACAAACATCAATTAAATTCACATTATTAGAAATTAAACAGATTAAAGTAGCGAATCATTATGAGACAGAACATGATAATCGCTAACCTCCTTAACACGATTATTATTACTTCAATACAGTAAACAGATTAGAAAAGTTTCATTTGCAACCTGTGTGTGTGTGTGTGTGTGTGTGTGTGTGTGTGTGTGTGTGTGTGTGTGTGTGTGTGTGTGTGTGTGTGTGTGTGTGTGTGTGCGCGCGCGTCTGCCAAATCCCATTTCCATAAATAACCAACTTTCACAGACATTTCTGCAAATGCAAGTTTGACTTTCAAGTGTGAATTTGTCATTCAGAGTAGACAAGCACTTTCTCCCGACCTTTACGTGTGACTCAGTCACAGCTTTACACATTGGAAATACCACAAGACTAAGCAGCCTCAAGTAAGTTAGGTCCATGTCACAAGCACAAACACTACAAATGAGTGTAAAAATCTTCATCATCAGCAACAACGGCACAGGCCGGACATGTGATCATCCTTCACATCTTATTGGCCTTCCAGGTCAGGTAGGAGTTCCAGGCAACGGCAACGATCTGGACGACGGCCAGCCTGCAAGGAGGAGGAAATGTGACGCGTTTAATTTGGATGCAGCTCACCGGGGCGTCTGAGAGCTTCATCAGCAGGGAGGTTGAAGGCTTTTAAAGACAATAATAAACGCCGCTCCCATGACAAATAAAGACATTTTCACAAATAAAACATGAGTCACAAAAACCGGACAGCGTTGCTGTTGTAAGCATGAACTCATTTTAGACACAGAACAAACAGAAACCAAGGAAACCACTCATTTTACAGGTTTTCCTCTAATGCTACAAAATTAGAATAAACACACTACTGTTCAAAAGTGTGGATTCTTTAAGTGGCAAGTCTCTCCGTTATCAGATCTTTCAACTGATTTTATGTGCAGTGATCTGAAAAAGGAGTCAAGGATGAGTTTCTAATGAGGCATTATCAGTGGTAAAAGCTGGAACCGTTCTATCATTTAGGGTTTTAATGGAGATCACGACCTATTAGTCTTAAAAGGGACCACTGTGAGAAATGGGAAGGAATCCTATGGCATCAGTCAAACAATAGTGGCAACACCTCCTTCACATTTACAAAGCTGCTCAATGTGACACAGAATCCTTCAATCCAAACACACTCCTAAATAAGGGCCAAACTATGGACAGATTTTATATACGTTATTTTACTTACACTACAGTTCAAAAATTTGGGGTCACACAGAAAATTTCATGTTTTCCATGAAAACTCACATTTTTATTCATGTGATAACAATCACACAAGGGTTTTCTAATTATCAGCACTTCAACACCATTAGCTAACACAATGTAGCATTAGAACACAGGAGTGATGGTTGCTGGAAATGTTCCTCTGTACCCCTATGGAGATAGTCCATTAAAAATCAGTCGTTTCCAACAAAAGTAGTCATTTACCACATTAACAATGTCTAGACGGGATTTCTGATTCATTTAATGTTATCTTCATTGAAAAAAAACAACTGTTTTTCTTTCAAAAATGAGGACATTTAAGTGACCCTAACCTTTTGAACAGTAGTGTACATAAAACCCAGAAACCTCACATGTGACTACAGCCCGGTATTGGTACAACAAAAGCATAAAAGTCTTACCTATGATGCAGTGGAATGAAGTAGAAATTGGCAATCTGGACTGGAGGCCAAAGCTGAAACAAACAGGAAACACTTAGATGCACTATTCACTCATCGTAAAAGGTCAAGTTAAAATTTGTTGTAATCGGTAAGCTTATTTGAACAGGAAAAAAAACAGATATTTACTTCTTATAAAAGAGTGAAACTTACATAGTAATTAGATATCAGTGCATCTGTGTAGTCCTGTGAATGAAGAGAACGATGTTATTCAGCATCCTGATAAATTACTCAGTGTTTTAGCACTAAAACCAGCTCCTGGTATTTTTTAAAAACGCATTTACATCGAAGGTAATCTGACAAGAATTCAACCAGTTCAGCATCAAAACAATCTAAGCCGACTGTTTACACAACTCTTCCTGACTAGGACTCCGGATACAAATGCAGTTTGAGGCACAGATTACAAGTTGGATTCAATAATTCAGTAATGTTTGTTGTATCTCTCTGTGTTTCTTTGTCCAGCTCCTGTTTATGGATGAATGTTTCATTTCACATTCACTGTCACAGACCGCTGCCCGTCACCGAGTAGATTCATTCATGAAACATGAGCTCGGTTCTCTCGGCGCCTCGTCGGCTCACAGCAGCTTCAAGAAAAACATCTTAAGAAGAAACGTTCAGGAAGAATCTAAGTGGTAAGATAATATACTTGCTAAATACGACAATCACACTCCTTGCTGAATCAAGCTCCTGACTGAAATAGGACTGTGAGGATGAGCAGTTTGTGTTGGTTGTTGCTGATAGTTGAGCTTGTGCTGATTTGAAATATCTGTAGAGAAACTTCAGGCCTCCTGCTCAGGTATGAGGCTCAGCCCTGTTAAAACTGCTGGCGGGAGGTGAAGTGAGGGATGGTAATGTGCTGACACTCCATGTGGAGGGCAGTTGTAATCCAAAACAATGAAGGTTGAAGGGACTTTGTAAGCCAAGTAATCCACAGGTATCAACATCTTAATTCCTATAGAAGCTTGAAACACAGAGAAAACTTCACTCTGTAAATTTAGAGTCAGCAATGCTAATATAATAGAAGAAAACAAACCAAGTAGCTCGGACTGATCCACACAACACTGGGTAAAAGGAGATGATAGAAAGGAAGCACATGAAACTACGTAACGATACTACCGAGCAGAATATGAACAAATAACCCTTCATATCAAAGAGGGACTAATATATCCACATTCAAGAAAATTTTAGAAAAGACTAAGCTTCCACACAGTATATCTTAATCAATTAAAGCTAGCCCTGTACTCATATCATAATCCAACGCAATCAGAAAAAATACGGAAAATTAGTAAAATTGTACAAAGAAATTAAAGTGAAATCTGAAGCAAGCACTTCACTGGAGAGTCATTAATTGTACTGGAGGTTGTTTGGTTGTTGATGAAGTATTGCTCAGTGTGCTGGTGTTGCCAGGGTGTGGGCCTAATGGTTGCTAGGGTGGTGTGGTTGTTAGGCTGTTTCCAGGTGGTTGCTAGGACGTTCCATGTGGTGGCATTCACTGGTTGCTAGGTCCAGTCACTCACTGTGTCGCTGTGAGTGTTAAAATAGAAAACTTGGCTGTTCTCAAGCACAGTTCTCTGCTTGTGTCCGAGGGCTTGTCCACACTAATGCAGACATTTTGCAAAATGAATGTATTCCTCTATGTTTGGGCCTCTAATACACATACAAGCTGAGATTTTGGTGCTTCCTATGATTAGCTTTTTTTTTTTTTACGTTGGTTTATGTGTATCCATGTAGACATGTGCAGCAGAGTTTGAAGAACAAAAAGTAGTAAACATGAGTCTGAAACAAATATAGCAACCATGGTAGATACATACTGGTTTCTTTATGTTTAGGTAACATCAGCAGTTACAGGTTTACATTTTGCACGGCCACATTAAAGCCTCGGCATCTACTCTGCCCAATATTACTCAGTATCCATGGTTTCAAGTCCAGCTAAAACCATGAGATGAAAAAAATGTCTAAGAATGCAGAACGGGTGTATCATTAATGCGGCTTAGGATGTTTGTTACTCCGCCAAAGAACGGCAAAGTTATGTGACGATCGGCCTAAGTTTGTCTTTTTGTCTGTCTGTGTGAAACATTACTCAAAAACGAACTAACGGATTTGTTTGTGGGTAGATCTATATTAAATGCCCACATTCTACAGTGCCGTGATTTCTGCCACAAATTGTTTCACGATTTCAGCGGTCGAAAATGATGCAATGACTGAGCAGCCTTAGAGTACTGCACTGTCTGAGTGCTTTTCTTGTTACTGGGTTTGTAGTCAATTTTTTGTGCTCTTGAGTGTTTGGAGATTTTTTTTGTAAAACAATGTTTGTGTGATTTCCTTTTTTCACCTAGCACCATCTTCAGGTCTAAATTATAATTAGTTCAGTTGTTTGGTTTACGACCAAAGTAAGGACAAGGTTAATGTAATTCACTAAACTAAGGTGGTAAACGTTTAAACATTAAACCCGCTACACATCAGCATGTTCACATGAGGGTTTAGCTCACAGGACTACTGTCTCCAGAAATATAGAAATTAATTGAACTAAGTGATAATGTAGGTTATATAGAGTCATGTTGCTTTAGCCTAAATGATGAAACTAAAGGTGGTAGATGCAGACTTTTCAGCTCCTCAGTAAATATGAAAGATGTTGTGCATTCACAAACTCACACACACACACACATTATTACCACACAAGTTCCCTGTCATCTCTTAAAGGTCACCTCAACGTGTCTCGGCAAATAAAAACAACAAGCCAATGTTCCAGTTACAATTTCTTTTCTGTTTTTTTTCCAGGGTGAACCCACATTCTAATTACAGCTAAACAAGCTACTTTGCCACCTGAGGTGAAACTACGTCAAAATCTTTCGTCACACAACATGAGACGTTTCTTACCTTTTCCAGAGGTTCAGAGTTTCAGTTAGGGTGAAAAACATTATTAAACTTTAATGATTTATACCAGCAGGGACGCATGCCAGTTAAAAATAAAGCTACATTTTATTCAGCAGTTTAATAGAAACCATTACTATTTACCTTTCTTGGCGCAAAATTAAGTTCCCAATCCCAACGTTTTAACAGCAGAAACGTAACAAAAATATGATCAAACTTGATTCAGTGTTGTTAATACTGATTATTTTAAAAGAATGGCAGTCAGAAAAACAAGAAGCCACCCACAGCTCTAGCACAACATGAAAAATAATAACTAGTATTTGGTTATAAATAGGCCTTTGTTGTCTCCTCATGGAGTTTGTCATTCCAAAGTCTTTATTTTTTCACTGATGCTAGTTAGCTTACATACTGTTTTTACAAATTTTCTTATGTGATTGTAAAATTGACTAGCTTCCCTGAATCGCTGATTTCCTTTCATTTCTTTGGGGTAAAGAAGCAGCACTGAGGGAACTGAATTTCATGTCTTCTCTGCTCCACAGCTTCAACAGCATTTAATGATACTTTACGTACTGCTTTTCTGTTATCTGATCCTGCGGTTTATTTTCTATTGTATTGTCTATTCGCTGCCTTTA
This sequence comes from Acanthochromis polyacanthus, assembly GCF_021347895.1. Taxonomy (NCBI): domain Eukaryota; kingdom Metazoa; phylum Chordata; class Actinopteri; family Pomacentridae; genus Acanthochromis; species Acanthochromis polyacanthus. Next base: position 16,654,352 of record NC_067128.1, on the reverse strand, counting down.
TTCCATATCTGTTTATCCTGGGTCAGAAATTCCTCCTGTGGTTTCCTTCCTTTTCCCCATTTAAAGAGCTTCACCAACACAATGTAGAGTGATTCTAGTATCAGTTTCTCCAACACTTTGGTGCAGAGCCACTGTACCTTTTGGGTTTTAGGTATTTAGGATGTTCAGATTATTATCAGTCAAGTCACATCATTAGGGAGGAGTCTGACTGGTTCCGCAGCGGGATAACAAGAGCATAAAGAATAAATAGTCATAAAGAACAATCTTCAGCAACAAGAACAACAAGGACTTCTGCAGCAGATGGTCCGACGCCCACAGAGCTCTGATGTCAACATCGTGGAGCCAGTCAGTGATCACATGAAGACAGAGACAGACTGAAGCCACTGAAAAACAGCATGCCTACCTGACAAGTATAGAAAAACAACAGACAGCTGAGCGGAGAATCTGTGAATCTGTGTTAAACACACTAAACGTTTCCTGTTTACTGCACTTTGTATCAGACCTGCAAACTTCAGAGTTAAGAAATGTGACTGCAACTAATATAAGCGAGATAAATCTGGGTACAGGATTCTTTTTAATAGCAGACTGGAGGTACGCTCTCTGGAAAAAAACTGTAGTTTTAATACACAACTGAAGCCTTTTGGAGCATGTCGAGTTTGAAATGCATTGGAAAAAAAAAACAGCACCTTGTTGTGATGAATACCGTGTTTAACTAACTTGAATAACTGAATTTGTTTATTTATTCTTGTTCAGATGTATTTAATAGTATTCGACTACTGCTGAAAAGTTTGAGGTCATATACAAATGTCCTTATTATTGAAAGAAAAGCATTTTTTTTAGATGAAGATAACATTAAATGAATCAGAAATATAGTCTTAATGTGGTAAATGACTTTTCTTGGGTTCACACAGACAATTTCATGTTTTCCATGAAAATTCACACTTTTATTCATGGGCTAACATAATCACACAAGGGTTTTCTAATCATCAATGAGCCTTTCAGAACCACTAGCTAACATAATGTAGCATTAGAACACAGGAGTGATGGTTGCTGGAAATGTTCCTCTGTACCCCTATGGAGATATTCCATTAAAAATCAGCCGTTTCCAGCTAGAATAGTCATTTACCTCATTAACAATGTCTAGACTGTATTTCTGATTCATTTAATGCCATCTTCATTGAAAAAAAATGCTTTTCTTTCAAAAATAACTACATTTCTAAGTGACCCCAAACGTTTGAACAGTAATGTGTATCACATCAAAATAAAACACAGCAAATGTTTTGTTTTTTTACCTCAGTATCATGCAGCCCTAATCAACACCCCCTTTAAACAAGTAAGTTTTGTGCGCGTACTGGCAATTTTGAATAGAAAGCAAAGCTGCATACACTAGATTTATTATGAGCTATCGGACTTGGAGGTCTAGTTTGGTGGCAGGTGAAGAAAAAACAGGTAAAGAAGAAAGTCTCGACTGGAAGTCTGAACTGATTTAACAATCAGTCGGATGTCTGGTCGGGGGCTCCATTAATTTTCATCTCACATTTCCTCAGTGCCAGGCCTCGTTGTAATGAGCACATTTGTCATTTATTTTCTGTCCTTTCTGACATTTACCAGGCTGGCCTTTCAGGTCCACGCCTCTCCTTTTGTAAATAATTGATGGTGATCAACGGAACGTTGGGTAAGCAAGGCGCTGACGGACGTTTGAGCAGCTGGCACAAGATGACAGTTAGCTCTGACCCGGCATACAAATACACACACACACACACACACACACAGACACACACAGACACACACACACACACACACAGACACACACACACACACACACATATATATATATGAAGGTATGACTCACTCCAGCTATTTCCACAGTCCCTCCCTCTCTCTCGTTTCTTCCTCCATCACAGGAAATAGTTTCTATTAATAATGGGAGGTGAGTGTTGGAGGTCAGAGACTGTACATGCGACATAAACCAAACTTCCTCTCCTTGTTCTGTCATTTACCTGAGCTGTCTGTGCGTAGAAAAAATAATGTTCTCCAGCCAATTTGTGTCGCGTCTGAAGTTTCGTTTTAACACTTGAAGGTCACGTTCTTTTCAAAAATTACTGTTTTTTTTTAACACTGCAGCTGAAAAGCTCAACATAAAGAACAGATTGAGTTTTATTTTATTTGGACATAAAGTGATTTAATTTATGTGTCATTCTGTATAAATCCTCCCTTTCTCCCACTACATACTCTGAGTTGCACCTTTCACGTAACATTTATAAATAAAAAATGAGCTGAGGGCAGATCAGGTCACTGAACTTTTACCTCCAGCAGAGGTAATCTGGACACACAGTCTGAGAGGTTTCCAGGTTGAACAGCTTCACCTGTCATCACTATAGTACTGATCGAGTCCTCGTGAGAACAGATCAATTCTGTCGTGTTTGCTGCACATACAAATGCAATCAAATAATCAATGGTTTGTCAGAGCTTGATGATTAACTGATGGATGGATGGATGGATGGATATTAATTGTGCCCATGAGAAAATGTCCTTGAGACTCTGAAAGGCTCAACACATACAAGATGACAACACTTACAACCTGAATACAATACTGAGTCTACTCAATAAAAAATGTAAAGAAGTAAATGAATGAGGCCTTAGTCAGTTTGTGTTTTAGTCCTGCAGCACAACCTCTGCAACGCCTGCTTATTTTAGGTTTAAAATTCTCAATAGTACAGGTTTAATTGATTACATTCAAATCACTGATCTCTGTCTGATGTTAACACTTTAAACCGAGTCGACAGAATATGGGATGGATCATAGAGGATTCTCTTAACATGTGTAAGCAGTACGCACTGTTTGAAAAGAGACTGAAGGTTTTACTGAACATTTCAACCAATGACTTACTAACAGAGTGTATATTAAATGCATTAACTTTGATTTTGATCAAAAAGAAATGTTCCCAGACTTTGCAGTCATTCTCTACCTGGTTACACAGCGTGTAATACCTCGACAAGACAAGAACATAATCAGTACTGATATTTATAAAAGGATTTGTTAACTGGAGGAGTCGAGGTCCAGGTTAGACTGAGGTGAAGAGAAAAGTGTCTGAGTAATCTCACTGCAGCAGAAACAATGGAGAACATCTGGATAAAAATACAAGCCCTCACCCCGACCCTTAAAAAGAGTAGAGAAACCGTACCTGACGTCCTGAAAGTTTTTGACACAGACAGAGGGACCTTCACTGCTGTGATACACTATGATGCGATACTGGAATAAAGCTCACTCACCCTCTTGAGCTTGGCGACATTCTCATCCACCGTCAGTCCGTTCAGGGCACCAGAGATACAGAGGAAAGCTCCTAAGAAGCACGGAGCGAAACACAGCTGGAAGGACACAACCGAGAGAGGAAAGGAAGAACTGACTATTGATGATATATGATGAAATATTAATGGAACAAGGACAGAAATAAACTAAAACATGAAAAATAACTGTAATTTAAATTATACTGTTACTGATTCTGTTACTCTGTGAGTTTTGACCACAAGAAGCTTAGAGAATTTGAATCCATAAGAATTAAAATAAAATAAAAGGAGGAAACAATATCATTGGTCCCAGTTTAAGAGGTTGTAAAAGAAGTCAAAATCATGAAAGTTTCAGTTGACTGAAGGATGTGTGAGCTCTCAAGACGATAAACTGAACAAAGGTGTTTGTTAATTAAAAGCACATACACAAGAACAATAAGGACACGCCAACTGCAAGCGTAAAAATCATTTTAAGTCAATTACAGTTGAAAATTCACCACTGGCAGTGTCATAGAATACCTCAACGTAAAAATGTACGTGTGCAGCCAGTGACCTTTGACTGTGAGAGCTGGGAAACTGTGTGATGGGAAAATTTTATTCTACTTGAAAAAAAATAAAAAATTGCATCATCAATAAAAATGGCTTCAGGGGTGTACTTGGCTTGTTTTGTATTTCTGAAGCTCTATTTGTACTGTTTTTTTTCTGTTGCTGGACTCCAGGGAGCTTAGCGGTCACACTGTTGAAGCTATTGAGGATCCTAACAAAGAAGAACGGAGAATGAAAAAGGCAGATGTACTTAATGATGCTCAAACCATTACTTGACTTTGGTAAACCACTAAAGAACCCGTGATCTCAGTTGTTTCCGTGGGTGAGGAGAAGCTGCTCCTAACATGAAACTTACATGAACAGTCAGTGGACTTCCTTGTGGTATTCAGGTCTGACGCATGAAGACGCTGCAGCTGCATCACCTTAAATCTTTCAAGTTGCCAAATGGCACTCTGTCAGCAGCGTAGAGTCAGTGTGACCACATAACTATTCAGGCGTAGGAGGGGACCCTTTGCTCCAGTAAATATTTCAGGAGAGGAGAGATTGTAAAAGCTCTGCAGTCTTGTTCTGTAGTGGTTTTAGTTTAACCTGCTTTTGTCCTCCGGTTACAAGAAATCAAACACCAGGGGGCAGAGTGAAGAGAATAACACTGATTTCTCTTTGATTTTTACATTTTCAACAATTACAAGAAAGCTGCATTTTAGAGTTTATCGTATGTGCATTTGGTGATAAGTTTGTGTTTGTCTAATAGTGGTCAGCTCTGAAGCTGATGTACCAGAAAATATTTTTTTCATAAAGTATGTGTTTTATTTCACGTCCCGGCTTGGGCCTGGGATCTTTCTGCATGGAGTTTGCACGTTCTCCCTATGTGTGGGTTTTCTCTGGGCACTCCAGCTTCCTCCCACAGTCCAAAAATATGCTGAGGTTAATTGATAACTCTGAATTGCCCGTAGGTGTGAATGTGAGAGTGATTGTTGGTCTGTATATGTAGCCCTGTGACAGACTGGTGACCTGTCCTGGGTGTGCCCTGCCTTCGCCCGAGTCAGCTGGGATAGGCTCCAGCACCCCCCTGTGACCCTAGTGAGGATAAAGTGGTGTATAGAGAATGGATGGATGTGTTTAATTCTTGTCTATTTTAAGAGCTGCAACTAATAATCATTTTCATTGCTGAAAAATCTCTTAATTATTGTCTATAAAAGGTCAGAAAATAGTGACAAAAGTCCATCACAGTTGCCCAAGGTCTTGTTTTTCTTCACAAAAATATTCAGTTTCCAATTATGCAAAACTAAGACAACAGCAAATGAAAATTTCATTTTTCTTTAAAAATTACCTAAATAATCATATTAATATTCTGTCCGTTGACTAATCATCTAAACTTATATTTGCTCTTTCCCATCACTTTTTTATTGCTGGTCTTCTATTACTTTAACTCAGAGTTAATTATGTTGTTGTTGAGTCAACAAAAATATGAAACGTCCTCAGATTTTCAGTTTCTCAAAAGTAAGTATTTGCTGCCTTTTCTGTCTATCATTTTTAATAACACACAACTAAATGCATTCGGAGAAAAACTGTTCAGTCTTTCCTCTGACACTCATCTTTGCAATCCAAATGGCATCCTATTCCAATTTACATTATCAGTCAAAGACACAGTTCCATACTAGTCTTGTAACCTACATGTTCAAAGTATTGTATATATTTAGGGCTGCACTATGGTCCAAAATTTGAATGATTTGTGTCTGTGTTACACTGCTTTCTTATCAGCCCTGTTTAACGTGTCCTTGTGTTAATTGCTTTGTGATTAATGTGTAAACTGGATGTTATTATGCTGCAATTTTTAACTGGGATCAATTACGGAGACTCATGGCGGTGTTGGCCAGACGTACTAATCACCTGGAGGACGACACCTTGGGCTCTAAGAAAACTGTGATGGTCTTGTTTTATTATTATCCAGTATTCTGTAGATAATAAAAAATATCAATTTTGTTTGATTTAGAAAAAATTACAGGCAGATAATTATTAGTCTTCTCCAGTTTTATGATTTCGAGCTAAAGATGCGAGGGATGAATTTCACACAAAAGGCTGTGGTGGGCAGCTTTCTCTCTCACAGCTGAGCTTTAAAGGGGGGAAAAAACTTTACAGTCTCTAGACAGAGCTTCCTCTTGTCAGCCTGATATAAGAAAATTGCATCTCAGCAGCAAGGATTCATTCAAGCAGTTAGCCAAAACAAATGAGCGGAGGCTGAGTGGAAGACAGACTGTCATACACAGCAGTTTGATCACATTATTAAGCTTGTCTGTACTAGAAACACTTCAATTATGTTCGCCTGTCTTTGACAAGCAACACTAGAAGAAGAGAGGAGGACTAATAAGGATGCGTTTCTCACCTGGTCAACCAGCATTTTCTTCATAGCAGCAGTTTTTGTCCCTCCAACCACCAGTCTGTCCAAAACTTTGTACCAGCTGCCGACTACTGGACCCTTTGTAGTAAAAGAAATAATATCAGAGTCATTACATCCGTCCAGAAACTCCGTAAACTCTGTTTCATAAACAGGCAAACGTTTCCAGAGCATTTAAGGCAGAACCAACAGAGTGATGAACAGCTTCACAAGATGAAATGCTGAGCTGCTGATCCTGATATGCACAAACTTCTGCATCTTATTCTAATTTTAGGATTTTTACTTTTAGTTTCAGTATTTATCATTCCACAAGGTCACTTTTACTGTCGTGCACTTTACATCACAGGCTGCTGCTACGGACACTTTATAACAATTCAACTGCAAATTTTGTCAGTTTGGTAAACAGTGTCTTACGGAGTGTGTATGTGTGTGGGTGCTCTTAACTTCACTGCTTTAGATTAGATCCTGGAGAAGCGCTCTCTTATTTTGCCTGCACTACTGTTGTATGTACAGTTAAATGACGCTAAAGCTTGAAACATTAATTGAATTGTTATTTGAAAAACATTCTTGTTGAGGATGCACTAAATGTCAAATGATGGATGTGGGGACATGACCTCATCACTGAGTACATATTCAGATCCTCTGTGCTGAAATCAGCAGTGAACTGGCAGCGTATGTTCTCAGACTGAGAAGGTGCTCCATTACTTTATATAATTCACTACAGATGACAGATCCTACGTTCTGTGGATCATCTACACTCAAATGACACACTTCACTTCAGTAAATATTACATGCAGCAATACCATCTAATCGATAAATAGATTAGTTGTCCACTGTAATCAGCTGGTACGGATAATCAGTTATTATAAATGATACTATTTTTGTTCACAATGAAGACTTGCTAAGTAACACAACCCTTCTTTTCCTCCTTCTCTCATTGGTCTTTCTCTTCATGCTTTGTGTGGCCTGCAGTAATCCCCTTTCTTCTTCTCTGACCACTCTTTACATCTCATGTATTTCCTTCCACTTGAGAAGCCTTGAATAAAGAGCATATGCTGTTGGGAGCACACAGATTGAAAACTCATAGCACAACAGATAACACCTGTATGTAAAACAGTGACGTAGAATTATATTTTTATTCACTCTCAGCAACTGTCCAATGTTCTCACACTTAAGAAAACTCCACAGCTTTTTGTCTAATGCTTCACCCCTTAAATTCTCTGTCTTGTCATTGATTACAAGTTTCACATTCCATGAAAATAATCCCTTCTTACCCTATAATTGCTCTGATGTAATTCCGTTGCCTCATCTAGAATGTGTGACTCTACATAATCCTTCCTCATAACTCGCTTTAACCCTCCCTAGTTGTTACAGCTCGAGCACACCAGCTCACCTATTACTCTGCCCAAACACCATAAAGCCACAACAATGAGAAGTTGTAATATTGGAGTAATTTAGCCACACATTTTGGAACCAGGAAAACAATTCTGTAGAAGAAGAATGATACAAAAAGCCCCACTGTGCAAAGATTTGCACAGTGCACAGAACAAATCCGGCAGGATTTGTTCTTTAGGTTTGTTACATACTAAACCTCAGAAGTCTAAATCCATGTTTTTGAAACTGTCATAGGTACACTACAGATTCAATGTGGAATTACTCAGCTATGACATTGACGGTTTATTTTGCTCATGATATGTCCTCCAACATTATATGGACATCTGATTTTCATGGGAGGTGTCTTCAAACATGCTAGTTGCAGATAAAGCGAATTAAACTAACAAATGGATTCATTATTTATGTGAAGAAGCCTGATACATGATGTATGACTCATGAAACCGTTGTGAATGAAGTTAAATATAGCCGCCAGTAAACATGTTGTTTCAGCATAACATTGAAAGCTCACTGGTGGAGTGTAAGACGATTACGGAAACAAATAAACTTTGCTTCCGTCACAGCGATGTAAAGAAATGTGCTACTTGGAAAATGAATTGTGCAGCTGTCACAGGACTCGACTGGTGAAATACATACAAAGACATGAATGCACACAATGTCATGTGGAAAAGGGTACATATGCACAGGGGAACATCCATCCACTTCCTATACACCACTTCATCCTCATTAGAGTCATGAGGGGCTGGAGCCTATCCCAGACTTAGGGTGAAGACAGGGGACACCCTGGAAAGGTCACCAGTCTATCACAGGGATACATACAAAGACAGACAAAGAAGTACACTCACTTTCACACCTACAGACAATTTAGAATCCCCAATTAACCTCAGTATATTTTTGGATTGGGCTGCACAATTAGTACTGTTGCCTCACAGCTAGACGACACCTGGTTAACGTCCCGGCCTTCTCAGGATCTTTCTGCATGGAGTTTGCATGTTCTCTCTGTACATGTGTGGGTTTTCTCCGGGTTCACTGGCTTCCTTCCACAGAATACAAAAATCCTAACCTAAAAACATGCTTGTTTGTCTATATATGTAGCCCTGTGATAGACTGGTGACCTGTCCAGGATGTCCCCTGCCTTCATCCTCAGTCAGCTGGGATAGACTCCAGCCCCTGCACAACTCTAAAAAGGATTAAGCCGCGCATAGATACTGGATGGATGTCTTTGGATTGTGGGAGGAAGTCGGAGAACCCGGTGAAAACTGCCACAGCCACAGCAAGAACATGCATACTCCACACAGAAAGATTCCAGGTCGAGATTCAAACCAATCAAAAAAAAAGACAGAAGTCAGTAATTAAATGGGATTTGTAAGCGTCCAGCAGACAGTAATGCTGAATTTCTTGTTTCAAGTTGGTTGTTGTTTTTGTGGTTATTTTATAAATGTTTGAATTTTTTATGATTGTTAAAAGTGACTGAAAATGCAATGAATAGCATGTTGGAAAAGGTGAATGTACACCTTGAAAAGGTCACGTGGCCGTGGTTTAGAGCAGGGTCACCTGTGTGGGATTGTGGGTCAGTTGCAGCGTGGTTACAGAGAACACCACTGCACAGAGAGGATCCTCACCATTCTACACGGTCTGAGAGGCGTACACAGTGATGTGACTTCTGGGTTTTGTTTTTTTATATTTTTTTCTAGTATTTGTTCAAGTGCGTTGTTTGGTATAGTCTTGTAAAGGCGTGTGCAAGGCTAGTTCGAGGGACCGTTGGAGTCGGTCTCATCGTAAATGCACTTCTGAAATGTTTTGTATATACTGACATGTTAGTATTATTTTTATTATTGTCATAGTTTTAATGGTGTCGGCAAGCGGTGGGGAAAATAAAGGTTTAAAAACATTTGTACAAACCGTGGCCTTCTATACTTCAGACCGGAGTAGTTACAGGATTCAACTATTTATCTCTTCTAATTTATGTTTTGTGGAGTGTTACATGCTTGTTGTTTATGGTAGGAGTCAATCTTTAAATGATTTGCCACACTCCTTTTAAAAATAATATTTTTCCATACTTGTCAGGAGGAGACTCACCACAAAAAAGAAACCAATGCTCATCATCTTAGCCGTCCGTTGCACATTGTGTTGAGCCAATCCCCTCCTCTCAATCAGCTGCTGGGAGATGACATCACCGACACCCACTAAAGACCCTGGAGGACAAACAGAGCCGGCACAGTCTCAGTCCACTGAACATGCTGTTACATCGATATGCGTTTGTTGCTGAGACTCTGATTCTTCAGTGTTGAGGGAATTGCTGTACAAATTTGAAAGAAATGATGTCTCCCACTTGGTAGAGGAACTGCAGACATGTCAGTGAGTTTAGAGTAAGTAAGTTCTTGATATCATCTGTCTGAGTAATAAAGCAGAACAATGCAAGATTTAGCAACATTTGATGTGACTTAGAGGTGAAGATGGTAATCATGAGCGGCAATGTCCCTCTGCTTGAATCCAGCTTTGAAACTATGTGCTAGCTCTCGCTACAGTTTGCATTAGCGACAAAAAAATAAATAAAATATAGCCTCAGGCTTGAGAGAGTCATCTTTGTGAGCATCAAACAATTGTTTTTTCAGGAGCCACTTCTTTTATGAATTTTTGTGCCACTTCAGGAGAGGAGCAGAAAGCTCCACCTACAAACAGCCCTGATAAATGTCCTTTAATTCAATTATTAAACATCAGCGTTAAAGTCTAATTTATATCGACAGATGATAATATAGTGCACAGATGTAAACTAAATGATCTACTAAACAGTAGAAATCCCAGTGTGCACAAGGAAGATCTAGATCATCAGCTAGTAGATCTATATTATTACAAGACTGTAGAATGTGCTTTGCATTTTGTCATTGCATGATCTGAACTTTTTCTTCATTTTCATGTCATAATAAAGTTTAAATACAAATAATGTGGATACATAGGCACAAACAAATGAAATAAAGTCTGACGTTCACTAGGCCAGCAACTATTTATTATTTTCATTGTCAGTTAGTCTGGCAGGTACTTTCTGACATGAATCAATTAGTTGGTTGATCTGTACAATTTCTGAAAATGCTGAAAAATGTCAACCAGTGTTTCCCAAAGATAACCCCAAACATCTTGTATTTTTCACACAAATAATCAGCCTACTGTGAACACATGAGGACAGAAGCAACAAAACATTTAAAATTAGAAAGTGAAACAATAATTGAGCATTTTAGACTCAGTAATTTTGGTTGCAGTGTTGGTGATAATTCTTCGTGAATTTGTCGAAACAAGAGACACTTTCCCATTACATTTATTTATTTGATTGATTTCTAAGTAAAAATATTAATCATTGGAACTTAAACTTTAATTATCCCCTGTTGGAGGGATAGTCCTTTATGTACTAAAGCTCTCACACAGTGGGTACAAAGTTGCAGCCCACCAGCTCTGAAGCCCCACTACAGTAACAATATGTGACCTGGGGCAGCCCGACCTCTGTAACACCCACAGCACAGCGTGATAACACGGAGCCAGCTCAACGACAGGTGACCTTTCCTTAAAATCTCACAGGAGAACCAATAAATTCAGGGAGTTTGGACAGATGGACGCACAAGGGTGAAACAGAAAATGTCAACTGTAAACCTTCAGGGGATTAAATAAAAACATTTCCTCTGCGATTCTGACTCACACCTCAACAGACAGCAAATCAGTAAGAGAGAGGAGCTTCATTTTGTCACTTAATGTTTCAGTGACATGATTAAAAAAGATCCATTTCTGTTTAAACACCTTTGAAACACACATTTTGTTTGTATGTGGAGATTGAAGAGACGGTGATGCTGACCTGGCAGGTGTCAGGGATGAGGATGGATGAGGAAACAAGTAAAGAAATACAGGGTGTAGCCACTCAAACAAATAGTTTAATAAAAAACTGTCCAAAAGTTCAAATCCCATTCAAGTCAAACCTCAGAATGCGTTGCTGTCGACACAGAGTAGCAGAACCCCAGCCTTAATGCAACTCATTTTGCATTTCAGTTTTGATGCTTGCAATGATGCATTTTTGCAATCATGAATATTTACCAAAACAGTGTTTTTAAAAAACATTTTGTATAGGCTCCAGCACCCCCCGCGACCCTACGGAGTGAGGATAAAGCGGTGTAAGAGAATGAATGGATGGATTTTGTAAGTAACAGCAAAACTGACCTTTGAACTTCTTGATATAAAATCTCATAACATCATCATTTTATCCTCTTACAGGCCTTCACGCTGACCTTTTACAGGGGTGGCATTGGGGCATTCATTTCATTTAGGCTTATCCAAGATCTGACACCACTCCCTTGGGCGCTGAATAACAACATTTAATCCATAGTAGCCTCCATATGCCTTGGTATTTCTTGGTGTCATGTCTCTGTCAGGACAGATCTGTTGTACAGGATGAGTTTCTGTGAGACGCTGTGCATTTTTATGTGTGTGTAGAGATTTATGTAGTTTGGGGGGGGAGTGTAACCGTTGTTATTGTTGTATTAAAAAGCAGCTGGGCACAGACAAGCCTCTAGTTTCCACTTCGGCACACACAGACACACCTACTAAATGTCAGGTTTCACCAATGAAAATGTTCAATTTCCAAAAATGTGCTTAGTGAGCCCATGGTGACCTACGACCACCGCACTGAAAAATTGTTAATCGTTAGGCCCAATTAAACACTTGTGCAAAAAAGGTAAATGACAGTTTCACTACTTGTCATACATGAATGTAGCAGCAAAATATCTCCATATGTTTACTGTGTTTATCAAAGTGCTCAAAGGTTTGCCACCAACTTTATTTATGAGGATCTTCTGGACAAACAGTCCATGTGTTACTGTGAGACCTGACACAGCGCATCTTTCAGTCAAAATTTTAGACCATAAAATGTGCATTTTAACATTCCTAGTTCAATTAACGGGTATTTTTTGTAAATTACTTTTGTATGAAGCTTCATATATTGCCACCAGTTCTTAGTATTGCTTAATATGCGAGCCTGTCTCAGTGAGGTCTTGCCCAAAGCGTGATACTGCCATGCTGGTGGTCTGCCTTTAAAAATAAGCTGCTAACTTCAACAAAACTCACATGATTAAATTAAACAAATAAAAAACACATGAGATGTTCTGTTGTTAGTTGTACTGACTATAGCGGTAGGTCTAATTCAACACGTGGAATGGACAATTTTTCCTCAAGTATACCATGGCAATGTTTTAAGAAGTAGCCCAAATTGTCACAAGACATCCTAATCTGTTTAACCCACTAAACAAATAATACTCAAAGAAATTGTTTTAAATGTAACCCAACCGGTCATGAAACTAATTGGGTGACAGTCTGGAAACACTCTTTCAGGATTCTGAATGCAGACTGACTGAGGACATGAACAGCAACCCTGTGTGAATTAGAATTTTTGTTCACTCTTCAATAAAGCTCATTTTAAAGTACCCTGGCTGCTCATGTACATCAGACATCTGCTTCCATCTAGTGGGGAATAAACTGCACTACAAACTGGAAAACTCCAGTTTTTAAAAACAGCACTGCTACAGCTTCTGCAACATAAAAACACTAATCAGTTCATCAGGTAACCAGACTCACAGAGAGTCACATGTAGCCAGATTCAACACAAGAGCTGTAACATACCTTTGCTAAGGAATCTGAAAGTGTTCTTCAATACAAACAAAGGTTTGAATTTGTAAAATGCTCTCAACATTCACACTTTTCTAATCATAGGTTTTATTTAATTCTGGCCTAACATGCTGTTGCCATTCATGTTTTTTTCAGATGGTATTTGTTCCTCAGTTTATTCCATTCATCCCATGTATGAGGGTTACATGACTATAGCCCTATATTTCAGTTACCTCTGATGGATTTGATGCATTTAGGTTGTAGAAAACACATCCAACACCTCAGGCTGGCACAAGAAAGGCTCAGAGCTAAAATAGGTATCTCATAATTCCTTATTCTGACTAACACAAAAAACTAAAAGGTTTTTTATTTACTTTATGAGGAGATGAAATGGGCTTGAAAGGAGCAATAACGCATATTTTCAGAGCAGCATTTTAAAAATAGATACTCTGAGTTCATACTGATGGTGCTATGTTTACTTGCTGTATGCCTCATGCCTAATCTTAGCCACAGTTCAAAGATCTTCTTCTTTGTTGATTCTAAAACTGAGGTCCAATGTGAAGTCATGAATGTTGACCAGGAGCTGAACTTTGAGGCCCAATCTTTGGTATTTACTTAGTTCACTTCATTCTACATCAAAAAGGAAGTTTTGTGTTGGAAAGAGCTTTTTTGTACCTCCTCTGGAGTCTGATATTAGCCTGCTGCCAGGTAAAACAGACATTAGTTTCTTAAGTTTAACAGCATGTCAGATACTTTGTTCCTACCAGCGGTCACTATCTGCACTGTCCAGGGGTATTTGCTCATCAAGACCTGGTAGGATCTCCACAGGCCTGCCATTCTTCCTCCTAGGAAGGGGAAAAAAGATAATTCACAAAGGTCAATGTTTTTTTCACTTTATTACCCTCACCACTGTCAGGCAATGTGACTCAACTCAAGCAACCCTGCTAACAAGTCCCGTTATGTCGTCCATTAGAGCTTGTAGATTAAATTAACCAGTGAGCTTCTGTCAGACTGAGCTGAAGGAAGAAAAAACTACTATATGTAAGATTTGGAAAAGCTCAAACTTTAACCTTACACTGAAAACAGGTTTCCAATCTATTTGAACTGCTCGCTAAAGCTTAGCACTCAATTAAATTCAACAGTCAACTAATTATGAAAAAAGTTAGCATTTTCGTAAACCTTTTGCTTCTCGGTTAATTCTGTCAAAGCCGAACTAAAAGTCGGGCTCAAATATTTTAGCTACTATCTCTAATCAGGTTTTAACTCATGTGGATTTTTCTAAATATCCGAACAAACTTTAAAATGTAAAAAATTTGAACTACATTTGGCGCAACGTTTGGTATCGTGCTGGCTAAGCTAACGTGTGGGTCAGAGAGTCGTAAAATCACAGCACTAACCAACCAAACCCGAAACTAGTAACACGTTTTCACAACTTAAAGTTGCGATATCACAAGAGTTACAAAACACTGAGCTGGAAGTGTCAGTTTTTATCATGTTTGTGTAACTTTCTGTTGAAGAACGTGACAAACACAACCCAGCTGCATATTAGTAAACTTTAACTCACCTTTACCGCTCAACGTGTTGCATTCAGGGTCTGTTAATCCACTGAATACTGCAATGTAAATATATTGTGTACATTCCGGTCAATGAGCCAGGCTCCACTGAGAACACTTGGAGATGCCTTCATCGCTCCATGTCGGCTCCGACTTTTGAGTACTCCAATTCCTTAAGTAAAATTCAGTTACATAATTCCTGTTGTAATTTAAACTTAAGCAAAAGTACAACAGTGAGAGACTCCCGATCAGTTTTAAATACTTGCTGAAAGTGTTTTTAATAAATAAAAACAACTAAAATCTTAAACTGCGTCTCATTAATCTGCTCTGACAAATATATTACGTTGACATTGTTATGCTTTGTCAGGTAATTGCAACATATTTGATTTAGTTGAATTTATTATTTTTCAAACACACCACATTTGCACTCTGTGTATTAGTTTAAAGCACAAATTGTCTGCGATTGATGAGAGTAAAACCTAAACCGTTACATTAAGCAAAATGAATTTTAGATGTTGTATTATTATAGCTTTGTCAAATAAAATCAAGTGTTTTAAGTTTGCATTGCAATTTGGAGACGAGTCATACAATCATTCAATGAGTTCATGTGCATGAACTCGTTTTTTACTTTTGTAAAGAGAGGACACTACTTTTCATTGAATGTAAAAGCGGATAATGTGAAGCTGAAAATGTCCTACAGCACCTGACGGCACCATAAGAACCGAAGTTTGACGTCAGTTCCGCTGTAAACAACAGGGACACGTGTGCTGCCCTCCAGAGGTCAACTCCAACAATACAGCAAAATCACAGGAAAAGAGTTTTCCACAAAAAAAAGGTGAGATGTTTTCAGTTATTTGTTTTTATTCTGTACAAATGAAGTTTCACTTACAAAACCAACAGATTTTCACTACAGTGAACATTTTGATTGACCAAACACAGATGTTACACAAATGAAAAATGATACGGCTGACCAGAGTGCCTGAAAAGAACTGAACCTTTAGTCGCTTTTAGGTAAAGTTCACTAGTCTGCAGGTTGCTTCTGAAAAATGGATCACTGTTTCAAGTAAACCGCCTTCCACAAAAGTGACAGTAGCTGACATTTCATTCAAGCCATTTGCTGCAATTTGCATTTAATTACACAAATGCAATGCTGTCTCATCGACTCTGCATAAAGTTTCCTGGACGTAAACACAATGAATGCAGTATGCAGGAAGTAATACCATCTACACAGCAGGTGCACCTATACAATTAGCAGCAGGTACACCAGCAAAGCCTTGGAGCAGAGGGGCAACCTGGAGGGAAAGTAGCAGTTTTTAATGCTTGTTAGGTTCAACAAGTTAACGTCTGCACTGAGTGAGGCCTGTCGTTAAAATGATCTGGAATGGAGAGAGAGAACATGAAAACAACAATATTTTCAAGTTGAATAAATGTCTGTGAGGTGTTGGATATGTGAAGAATCCCTGCAAACAATAGAATAAATAAATAAAACATATAAAATGGCCGTAAAGAACAGCAATAAGGGTCCTCTAAGGGCCTGCTTCTGTATAAGATCAAATCACACCTTTAATGCTACTGAGACTTCAGTGACAAACTAAATCTGAGGATATGTCACGTCAACACAAGTGCTGCACTTTTGTTTTACATCTTGACATTTTAATATCATCAATATGTCATTTGGCCTCCTGATTTATAACATTATCAGCTGCTTTCTTTGAGCTCCAGTATGAACGATACCTACATTTACACCAGCGGTTTATACAGTACAAAGCATTTGCAAGCTAATTATCGAATCGATTAGCAGCTCAAGCTGGGCTAAATATTGTTTATTCAAAGCAGACATTTTTAAGAGCTCAAATGACTCCATGACTTAAATAAAAGATGCACAAAGAGAGTGACAGTAGCTTTGTGTTATTGCTGTGATCACCTGGTGAAGTAAAATCTAAATAAAGTTAACATAAAGAGGGAAATGTAACTTAAAATCTTTCATCTTTACATTTAATTATCAGTCAGTTTCCTTCTTCAAGTACAAGTCATTGTTGTCCCTTTCAGTGAAATTTGCCTGAGATTACATCATTTTACAGTACAGACATCTGCAGTGTCAGCAGCAGAGGAAAGCCGTAACACATTAACTCTTCCAGAAAGCTTGAAGCTGAGAAAAAACATCACTGCACTGCTAACTAGTGGGGATATATTAATATGACATATTCGTGAGAGACCTGTCTTAAAAGAAGAAAGTATTTTTTTCTGTTTGTGCAAAACACTGTTACATCTACTGACTGACTGAACAACATTAAGTACATTTTTAGAACTCCTGTTGAATCTAATGATTAAAACTGAGCATAGCTCCCAGCTAAGTCTCCAGCTGGAACTAAATTGATGAAATTATTTGTTACCAATATGTGGCTATTGAAGGTAAAGAGACCAACTGTGCAAAATCCTAAAAGAAAATCACATATTTTAAGGCTCTTCCAGTAAACTGACAGTAAGCCAAATTTAAATATCAATGCTACGGGTTCAGCTTTAATAACAGAAACATATAACTGGCATCATTAACACCACAGCCAATCATCTTTTTTAAAAGGTAGCTTCAGTTTCTCCATTTTTGAGAAAACTGTGGAATAAGTGAACTTGCTGTGAAATCGTCTTTTGGAATCCAATCGAGGATGAGCTGTGTGTGAGGAAGTTTCAAAGTCAACAAACATCCCACATCTCGAAGGACAGGTAACACTGAACTTTGGCCCCTTTAAACTTTGCTGTAAACTTGACTGAATCCTGCCGGGCACAAATCTCCTCACTGACCTGTTTCTTCACACTGACCGAACAGCGAAGCTCATTCTGATGGGAAGCAGTTTGTACAGCATCACCTCACTGGTCAGGAGGATGTTTATGGAGTCGAGCAGATGTTAGCTGGAAGGTCCGTTTCCACTGTTTTCATGGCTAAATGCTTTTGTAACAGCCCTTCACCTCCATGATTGGTCATCTCCTTAGAAGTCCATCCCTTCATCACTTTCACACCAGTCTGAAGGAGCATCGGTGCCAAAATAACGATCTCCAAAATTACCTGAGAAGAAGAGCAGGTGAAATGAGATGGAAGAAGGAGGAGGCTTGTAGTTTTCCTTGTGTCTTGTACTTTAAACTTTGATTTGACTTCCTGTGGTCAGACACGTGAACAGCTGTGGAAACACTGACACATAATTGTTATCTTGCGTCTTTCTGGTCAGCTTGGAGCTCTGCCTGCTCATTGACCATGAAAGTATCAAGCCTTGATTACATTTCTATGCAGAAGCACACATGGACACCACAGATGTGCAGCTGTTGCTACTTTACTGCTCTTCTAGTCTGATGGGAGGACTCTGTTCCACACAATAGTTCATATCCATGTATTCTATGCATGCACGCTATAGCTAAATATGTGCCTCTTGTAGCACAGTCACCACGCGGACACAAATACTGAGCTGCACAGGGACGTCTGCATAGGGATCCGTGCAGAAAAGTGTAATATTAACCTAAAATTTCACATTGAGCCTTGGTTAAACTGCTCAGTGAAGGCAAACATAAACAGCTACAGACACTACAGATGCAGAATTGTTATTACTCCGCCAAGGAACTGCATCAATAACTAATAAAAAACTGCTGCATTTCTAAAAAAAAAAAAAAAATGCTGCATTTCTGACAATGCCATAGAGAGGAATGAAGAGCCTTGGCAGAGTACTGCGCTTTCTGAGTACTTTTCTTGTTATTATACTACTTTTTAGCATGCTTGGACCTGCTGGGAAGACTCCGTTCCATACATGTCCAGTAGGTCATGTTGCGCACATAAACATCAGAGCCCTTGTACTCCAGAAAGACACAAATTTCAGGATGCATGTGGAGGGGTCTCCTCAGACTATTGGGGAGATGATGAAATCTATGTTAAGTGGACCCTCGTAGGCCCTTGTGTACTTGCAGAGAGTGTATTACTACTGGGCTGGTTTATTTTGTGAGTCTGATTCTGTCTGTTTCTCTGTGCTATCTTTTTCTCTCCCCTCATCCAAACTAGTCAAGGAATGAAAAACAAATGATAATCTATGTAAATTATCTGAAACATACCCTTGACCTTTCTGTCTTGCACATCTGGCCACATCTAGATTTCTGTGGTCAGAGCAGGTGTTTTTATTTAACTGTCAAACACTAAGCAGCAGGTCTGACATCACTACATTTTGCTCAGCAGTGCTGCACACTTGAGAGTTTTCATCCACAGAGCAGTGCGGCAGCAGTTTTGGACTCGACATATTTCACTGGTGATTTACTCTTTAATACCTATACTGACTGATCTATATGTCACTTTTTCTTATAGTCCTCCAGAGGCTGCCAATAAAGGCTAAAAATAAATTTTACAGCCTTGTGCTGGCTGGCTGAGCTGTACATAACTGAGCTGTGGAGCTCTTGCAGTGGTGCAAGGTCAGTTAAGTCCGTGTTTTAAGGACTCTGAGACATCCTTGTTCCAGTATTAAAACCACAGGTGATGGTGTCTTCACTGTTCAGGACATATCAGCTTTGCAATAACCTCACGTCACCTGTCAGATATGCTGTTTTAGCTTTGTCTTTTAGCAAAAGCAGAAAATTTCTTAAGGTTTATCTGATATTTCTGTTTGTGTATTTGTCTGTGTATAAATTAAGACTGAGTAATATCTTTCAACTGTCTGCTGTAAAGTGTGACTTAATCCTCCCAGATGATGATGATGGTGAACAAACTCGTGTAAAAATACTTTATTCAAGTGTGAGTAAATGGGATCTCCTCACCAATGCCTGGTATGATGTGGAACTGGTCGTTGACCTCTTTGTCCACGGCGGTGGTGATGATGCGGACTTTAGGGAAGGCATAGGCCACCGAGTGGACACCCATCTCTGCCATTAGCAGAGATAACAGAAAGATCTTATCCTCTGCTACATCATGGTCCTTCACAAAGGAAAATAAAGAGGGAGTAAATGCAGATGGATGTTAGAAAAAGGGCTTAACAGCAATAAACAGTCACATCAAGTGAGTCGCCAGTTCAATAATGACCTGCACAATGTTCTACAAAGCATGAAGCAATTCACCTGTAACACTTTGTGTAAATAGATGCTACCTTCTGAAATTAAAGGGATCAAGTTGGTCAAAAAAACAATCTTCCCTTTCACACAATCCTAGATTTTATCCAGTTATTTTTGTAAAATATACTTGCATCAGACTAGACTAGTTTAAGGGGAACCTCACAAAAACATTGCACTTTCCCAGCATATCAGTGTAGAAGAGTTTCAACAGAAAACATGATTTGGAGGTTATTAGGCTGAGTGTTGTAATAAATGGAAGCTGTAGAGTCGTGTTGACCTACCAGCAGAACTCTGACAGCCATGAGAGCAGCAGCTCCGGTGGACACGGTGCTGTCCATCAGGATGACGTAGTCCTCACTGATGTCTTTAGGTAGACGGAGGTAGTGAAGCTGGAGGAAGCACACAAGTTAAACATGTGTAGATATTGTCGTGAGAAAAGGTAAATGCGCAATATCAGTGTTGATGGGTAGAAACAATATTTGAAGCTTAACGGCACAGTCCTAACAAAATACATGTGTAGTTCTCAAACTTTTTTCTGTCGGGCCCCTTCAGGAGCTGAAAAACATTATTGTATCCCCACAATCGCAAAAACACATTCTGTTTTATTCAACATATATAATTTGAAAAACTTGCACCTATACAATGCAGAAACCATTCTGAACCACCTTTCTAAGTAGTTTGTTGTACAGTGATACTCCACTTCAAGTGCTCCTGCCACATATGGTGCAGTCCATTTGACCACTTGAGGGGTGCATTTTACCATGTGCACAGAACAAACATGGATTTAATACTTCATGACAAGGATCGTCACTGATGATGAGAGTTTGGTGTTAGACTGTGAGCCTGGTACCAAACAGCAGCCTTTAGTGAAAGACCCTACAGCCTCACAGACTGAAGGAGCAGCATCTGATCAAGAGCACAACAGAGAGCACGCAGTATTCTGGAAGCACTAACACAATCGTTGCTCATCACCTGCCCTATTTCCCAGATTTAGCTCCCTGTGATTTTTTGTTTGTCACCAAGTAAAATTCATTCTGAAGGATTGCTGTTTTGACACAGTGGACAAGATAAAGCTTGTCGCAGATAGTGCTTGACATGCTCACAAATAAGAACGTCCATGTTGCATTCAAAACACAGCTGCATTCCTGGGATCACCAATGTGTATCACTGCGCAAGGCACTGTAACTACTTCAGTTGCCAAATTTAAATCAGTGGTGTAGTTTTGCTTTTAATAGGCACACTTCCTAAGTGCTTTGGTTGTACCTCATTTAAGAAAAAGTAGTTTAGTGAAATAAACAAGTGATTCAGTAAGACAACCACTGATGTACAGCAACAGTTACATAATGAAGGATGTACAAGAAATAGGCAAAAAGGAGGCATGGCAGCTACAACCCATTAACATGGTTGGGTAATTTAAAACGTAATTTGAGGTTGAAAACATGGAGGTTTGTATATTAACAGGACATCCTAAATCTTGTAATACTCCCTGAAAGGACTGGTACTATTTCTATCAAATCCTCCAGGAAGATGTGGGACATATAAAATGAGTGATTTTACACAGAAAGCCCTACAAAAACAACATTGTCTAAAACCTTGTGACACTTACTTTCAGTGTTGGTAAAACTTTGGCTGAAAACCTTTGACTTTGTGAGGCAAATACAACTAACAGTATATGCAGCAAAAACAAAGAGTACATTGGTTAAACAACACATACCTCTGGTTCTCCAGTGTCATGGTTGGTCTGAATGAGGATCTTTCCAAGTCGGATGTCTTTACAAACTGCCATCAGAGCCTGCTCCATGGTCTCCCCTGCTCTCAGGATGGAAACACCTGTGATCTAGAAACATAAACATCCTGGTGATGCTGCTTATCTGGATCTGAGATCACTCAGTGACCAAACATTTAGAATTTGCATGAAAACATGGCATTCCTCAAAAGAGCAGAAATTGCTGTAAAAGACCTTGAAGTTTGATTCACAGCATTCTTTCTAGTCTCTGACACTTGAGATGAAACTTGTAACGACATGAAGTTGCTACTCTACATCTACAACTTGTTATATTTGTAACATCATCCTTGTTCTCCCTCTTAACTAATGTTTATGTCTCTAAGATGTACACTGGCGGTCAGTAAAGGAGCCACAGAGGAGCTGGGAGGCAGAACACATTGTCACCCTAGTAAGCAGACTTACTCTTTTACCGCTCAGCCTCTTGCCATCATAGATGCCACCCTGAGGCGTCTCCACAGACACAGGCTGGAGAGGGAGAGAAGAATGTAACGGAAACAAAAGTTAAATATTAATCGAAGGCTGCAGTGAAACCATTGTGGCAGCTAATCATAAAAGGTGCTACTGCTCCTGTAAGAATATTAAAGGCTCAGAACAGAACACTAAATCAACATGAACACACTGTAGAGCTCTAGCTACAGCAGAGAAAAGATGCTCCGCTTGTTTATTTTAACAAAATTCAACCTTAAAATGAAGTGGAAGTGTGAGGTCAATTTACAATCTTCAGACAAAAACTCACCTTGAGAGGCAGGAAGGAGAGGGCATGTTCTATCAGAAGCCTCATTAATCTCTTGGAGTAGAAGATAAACTCATCTCGGTTAGTCTCCTTGTTCCTACACAAGCGCACACAGAGGGCAGCAGCAAACAGGACAAAAAGATTATACGTCTGGTAAAAAAGTGGTTAGAGCCTGTAAAGTTCAGGACACCGCTAATTGATTTTGGAGAAGAACTTGCTCTTACTCTGCACCACCTGCCTCGTGTTAAATGGCAGTCATACATGGTCATGGGACAGATAAATCATACCTAAACTGGAAGCAGAAGAGGCCTATAAGCCTCATGGAAATCCAAAACACAATCTACAACTGCCTCTTGAAGCATTCATTTTCTCTTTAACAATATAATGTTTCTGATAAATTTAAGCAATTTTAATAAGATGTTGCTTTTGAAAGAGCCACTCTACAATGCCAGGGGTGCTCATGTGTCTGTCTTTGCAGTACACAAACCACTACATTGGCTATGGAGGCAATTCTTCAGGGTGTAGAAAATGGTGGATTGCTTTCTCTGGGTTGGGGTTAAGGTGCTGCCCCCAGCAGTCATTGGACAGACAGATTGGTGCAGCTTCAGTGGTAATACAGACGATCTATCTGACCGCAGTGGTGAAGAGAAAGCTGAGCTGATAAACGATACTGATGTAGCAGCCAATATACATTCTGACCCATACCAATGATCATCAACTTTGGGTAGTGACTAATATAGGAAGAGATCCTGGGCTCGTCCATACAGATAGGGCGAGTCACTGCTCCTCTGTGACAATAGAAACCAGCGAAGGTGGTTTGACCATCTGATTAGGATGGATATTTTGTTTTGTTTGTTTTTCAAGGCAGATCTAACTGGAAGGAGACCCCATTGTAGACCCAACACTCATTAGAGGGATTACATATCTCATCTGTCCCGGAATGTCTTGGCATTGGAGCTGGAAAATGCTGCTGCAGAGAGGAGATCTGAAATGACTTGCTTGGCCTGCTGCCTCTACGACCCAACCCTGATCAAATGGATGGACGGACATTGCTTGTGTAATCAATAACTGCACAAGCTGAATAATGTGAGAGTGTGTTCTGACCTGATGATGGTGTGCATGCCGCGGACCTGTGGTGTGCTCTCCATCACACTGAGGGTTTTGGGTAAAGGCTGACCCTGGTGAGCCGATGCCAGAGCTGATCTGTTGAAAACAAACATACATTCAGAAATACAAAGTAACCGAGTCATAAAGGAACAAAACTCCAAGTAAAGATGATTTTAATCACATATCAACCTGGGTTTGTGTGTCATTTGATTATTTTTTTTTAGTTTTTAGTTACGTTTGGCTAGTTTCGTTCTTTTTAGCTCAAAGTTGATCAATTTAGGATTAAAGCAATACTTTTTCTAAGGAAGTATTAGATATTCTGATCACTCTAGCCACTTGCTTGATTTATCACCTTCTGACTTTTAGTACCTTTAAATGTGAGTATTTCTTTGCAAAAATGGCATTTTGACAACCATGAGATAATAAAAGTGTTTTATGACATGGTATCCAAGCCTTTCCTACATACATAAGTAGGTGATATGCAGTTTTCTTTCTAAGCAGTGATCCAGTCAGTCAGTTGATTGACGGAAAAAAACGACTTGACATTATATTTCATGCTTAATAGCTTCCGATGTGAACATCACAGAACCATGGTTAGTGACTTAAACTAAAGGAGACAAGTTACTTATCTCCATGAAAATGTAGAACATTGAATACACAGTTTTCTTAGATTTGGTTTTACAGTGAACCTGCCTAAAAGCTTATCATATAACCCCTTACATTTCGTATTACCTGGTTCCTGCACCTCTAATTAACAAATTTCAGAAATTTTAGGTTGATGTGTGAAAGCACTAAAGTTTTGATGTACACGTGGTGCACTCGATAACATAAAGGTAGGTGAGAGGATACTTTCATTAACTACAAAACGACAATATAAATGAGCCACTTGTTCCACACACCAGGAGACAAAACATAAAGAGGTTCAACGAATGAGCTGCAAACGTTTTAAATTCTACCACTAGCCACTGCATACAGAATGCTGCTTCCAAAACACATGCTGGCTGCGTGCTATGCGAAACAGATGTTTCCAGATGTTTTGTAAGTGTTTAACCAGGGGCTGGTTTCACAAAGACTTTCCCCTTCACTTAATATCAACAGATAAATTCATCAGTAGCCAAATCTGCGTAATTATAGACTATATTAACCAGGATTCATTTCAAAAATTTGACTTGATCTAATATTTTTCCATAAAAATTGAGCCAAGTTTTCCTTATTTCTGTGCCCAGGTGGCGCTGTTTCTATAGTTATGACAAAGATATCAAAAGAAGGTGGTGAAGATAACTGTTTAGGATTACAATTAAGGCTTATTTCTGTGAGTTTTCCCAAGTAGACCAGTCCAATTTACAGCATCTTTGTGCAACGGGCCCCTGGTCCTGGGGTTAGAAGTGCTACTATGATCTAAAAGCAAAATGGTGACTCTGATGAGACTGCTGGTAATCAATAATTAAGCCATTCCTGCTAAGAAACTCAGACACTCCAACATAAACAACCCAAGGTGTTGGTACTTCAACTGTGAGGTGTCTATATTTAATGGTACTGTTTGCCCTTTAGAATCTAATTTTTAACGAAGCAGGAGTTTTTGCCATCATGTCATTTCCAACAAGGTGTAGGAATCACAGAGCAACTGACACTGTCAGAATACGACGGCAATGATAATGTAGAATCACAGCATGATTCTGTGATTGTCAATACACTAAAAAAAACAACAACAATCTCCTACGATGTATTACATATCAGTGTAAAAAAAAAAGCTGTAAAATTTAAAAAAGCATGAATTATTTACGTGTTTACTGCCTTGTGGTGTTGGTGTTTGTATTATCAAATTTCTTCTTCATAACAATTTAGTTAATTTCAGCCAATTTCACCCTCATCCATTCGATAAGAGCCACCCCAAAGTAGTCATAAAGTGGTGATTTGTACGTAAAACTGGTTGTGGGAGTCTGTTCAGTGTCTCTGCATGTTTTAATTTAAATATCGATACTCAATGTCAGTGTATTGATAAAGTATTGCAAAAGGTAGTGATACGATATATTGCCGTACCAATATTTTGTCCTATCCCTGCACAGAAACATAGCTGAGCAATCATACAGATAAAATGTATGAATAAAGTCTAACAGTGTGTGCCATCACCTTAGGATGAAAAACAAGAAATGCAATTCTTAAAATTAGCAAATGTGCCACACAGCACTTGCAAACACATGCTTATGATGTTAAAGAGCAATAAAACAATCAGAAAGTTCGGCTTTTGCTGCCATCTCACAGCTGTTTTTTAATTTTTGGTGCATGCTCTGCCCCTAAAAGGATTAAAGCATGCTTCTGCTTAACCAGGACTAAAAATCAGCTGAAAGATTTTAAGGAAGTTCGGTTGTCGTAAGTCGTCAAATTCTGGCTCTGAAAGGCATCCAAGACGACTACAGTTAAAATATGCAGCCCATATTTTAACAAGTTAAAAAGGCCATACTATAAATCTGTGCAATAAAACTACAACAGTGAGAAAAGATGCACAAGGTGAGCCTCACATATCCCAGCGGAGCTTCCTCTGAAGAAGGTGAAAGATATTCATTTGATGAGATTGAAGTGTTTAAAGTGCACAAGAAATACAGAAAAAAAAAACATACAAAAGACAAGAGGAGAAAACAACAAAGGAGAAAGAAAGGGAAGAACAGTATTAACAGTGAAACAGCTCCACCATATCACTGAACAAAAGCCTGGTGGTTCTGCACTGAGGAGCAGCTCAGTTCAATTTATCTCATAGGTGGGTTTAGTTTAGGTGATTCAACTTAAGATGCTGCAAATTTAGTCTCAGTCTATAAACAGATCTGAGAGCAGCCAGAGTTCCTGCACATTAAACAAATCCAACTAAGAATTGATCTCAGCATTTATAGAATGACATCACCCAGAAAACCACTCTTGGTGAGAGTCACACTGCAGAACCAAACTCACTGAAGTGTTCTTTTTATTCATATTGCCTCACAGGTAAACTTAAGGTTGTTTTGTTTCCAGCACGTTTCCATCTACCCAGAATCTCTTAGCACCATGTGATAATGATTTTTTGCCTGTTACATCTCTTTGTGGACACAAATAGCTGCTACCTGTGCTTTAACATGCATCACGTGTCTAGTTACCAAAAACGTCTGTTGTTGATGACATCTGACAGTGTCCAGATTACGCTGGGCTGGTTGCATCATTTGTTGGTGTGGATGTATGTGAACAAGACCTGAGGAAACTCAGTTCATCCAATTTTCAGGAGAATGAGGATACTGGTGCTTCATAATAGGGGATTGTAAGAGTTTGTAGTTGACATCTGTTTGTACAAATTATATGTTTAACCCTCTGAACCTCAAAACCCACTGGTGGCTTTGAAAGGCTTGTTATCTTTAAAAAAATGTAAAAATGACACCATTTATCAGAACAAGACATTATAATTGTACACAATTACAGTTTAAAGAAATATCCTATAACATTATTACCACAATTTCAGATAAAATTAAAAATCATAGGAATTTTAATAAGTCATCAGAAAAATGTCACATTTTAAATGACATAAAAGACAATATTCAAAAGCACTTTTCAGGAATTGACTGGAGTTAAGAGATGAAATGAACCAGGTGGTGCTTCAGAGCTCAGCGAATCCACACAACACAAGAAACATCAAAAACTTAAAATGACCTGAAGTATCTTAGCGACAATACTGAGAAAAATTCAACACTTTCATGAAATAATCTAATTTTTCTGATGTCTGGTGACCTATTTTTTGACTCCATGAACAACTGGCTGAAAGTAGGCTGGCAGTGTAAAGAGGTGCTTTCACAACAAATCCTTGTATTTTTACTTGATCAAACAACAATTTTAAAAAGACAAAAATACTTCAGAGGAGACAAAAATCATACATTTCTGTATTGAAGGCAGAGTTCGATCAGAATGAAAGGTAAAGCGAACACGAATGTAAAGTATTACAGAGAAACCAGGCAGATCAGGCACAGAACAAAATCAAATTTGATTGGTTTACGAAAAAAGAAAGAAAAGAAAAATCTAAACAGAAAACCAAGACAGCTGTTAGTTTTGTTTCTGCACTGAAATTTAGTATGTTGAAAACAGGGTAAGTATAGTAACAGTGGAAGAAGGAAGGATGAGGGAGAAGATGATGGTAATATAAAAGCACTAACAGTCGTACCTCACAGTGATCTCACGCTGGAATGGTTACACAGCATTCAGCCAGGCAAGGAGGGGTCGTGCACGCACAAGGTGACACACACACACAAACAGTGAGAAACATAAGAAAAACAAAACATGAGATAAGCTACTCCTGAGGAAAGTATAATTAAAAACATGAAAACCCAAAAGAAAGCCAAACATTTAAAGCTAAACATATGTTTGTGTGTGGAAAGGTTTCCAAACTCAAACATCTCAAGTGTGAAAGTTAATTTCATGTTTGGCTGGACAAGAGCTAAATGGGGTCATACATCAGCTTTACGTATGATTAGAAGACCATTTCAATTTACTTTACAAACAAAATGACTGAACACAATTATTTCATGAGTAACGTCGGTTAAATACTTTCAGGTGTATTTAGTATACCTGCCTAAAACTATATGTAGATGTTCATAAACTGCTGCCTTTTCCATCTACTAATATCATTGTTTTAAATTGTGATTTCAATTTGTACTTCTCTCTGGTGAGACCAACATGTTACTGAAAACTGATGTGTTTCAAGTGTTCATCCCATCCTGACACACAGAAAACTTTGGCTCGATTCCTTTTTGTCTTTTTCATTATATTGTGTACTGTATGGTAAGAATATCTTCAATGTTTTCAGGTTCTTTACTGTGTTCATGTTTTATTGATGCCTTCTTGCTAAAGTATTTTCTCTACTTAACAAGAAAGATCTGAATTTGCTTTAAAACAGAGAAATGAAATGAATTCTTGTAGTATCGCAGCATTAAACCCACATACATGTCTGACCTCCATTCAGCAAGACGTGCAGTTAAAATGTGTTTTTTTTTGTAACAGAGGCATGCAGTCATATGAAGATCAACAAACCTGCATGGTTACATACAAGGAGAGCAAACAGTTGATACTAGAACCATTACTGCAGACGTGAATGCACTGACACACGAATGTGGATAAAGGAGGAGAGAAAAGAAGTGAATCAAGTCCGTTTAGTAAAGTATCGCACTGGACAGTATCATGCTAACTGTGTGCGTTCACTCATCCGTGCTACATACTGCAGGTGTGATGCATGTGAATGTGGCAGACAATGTATGTGTTCTGTTAGCGGCCATGAATGAATATGCTGAGGTTGGAACAGATCATAGTTCGTTGTGGGTCATAAAGCCAGTGCATGACAGTACAATGGGGTGAGGAAAGATGGAGAACACCTGCCTCCTCCCTACAGGGTCATTAATCTGAGGTACCTACTGCCGACCTCCATCCTACCAAAATCACTGGAGCACAGAAGCTAAAAAAGGATAAAGAGACCTCAGAAACCCTGCAGCAGCTACTGGATTAAGACTAAAAACTGTGTCAAGAAGAATACGTTTATTTTTACGATAACTGTATCATCTGTGAGGGTTAGGAAAGCTCACTGTGTCTTTTATGCTCAATTTCCCGACAGGATGTTAATCAGATAGTGGGTGCTAAATGTTTTATTTCAGAGGAAAAGCAAGAAAACCTGACCTTCACAGAATATGTTCTACTAGCACAGGGGGGAGGTGATCAGAAAAAGAAAAACTAGGCTTGTGCACATCATCAGAAACAGTCAAACAAGCTTTTTAGCATAAAAACTATCAGAGAGCACTGAATAGCTCACATTTTTAAATTCAAGTAATTAAATATAATTACTTTGAAATGGCAGAAAAAGTAAACAGTTGTAATAATCTTGGTCACTGATGCGCTAATAGTGCAGAACGTGTGTTTTTAATCCTCTCTAACTAAACCTGTTCTCTCCACTGGCTCAAAGGTGGCTGGCAGCGGTGTTAAACTGTTGTTACTGACCAATATTAAAAACAAGCAATGTAACTGTGTTTTTGATTTTTGTTTATTTAGAGATTTAAAGATATCCCTTATGGAGTCACAGAAGTGCCACATCAATAAATAAATAAATGCAGAAATATAAAGAGAAATAAATAAATGCAGAAATATAGAGAAATAAATAAATAAAAAGGAAAATTTTGCCTTTGCTTTTACCTTTTCTGTTTTTTCCTTTTATTTATTTATGTATTTACTTATTTCTCTTTATATTTCCACATTTATTTATTTGTTTCTCTTTATATTTCCACATTTATTTATTTATTTCTCTTTATATTTCCACATTTATTTATTTCTCTTTATATTTCCACATTTATGTATTTGTTTATTTATTTATATTTTGATGTGGCACTCCTGTGACTCCATAATCCCTGACCACCTGACAACCTTAAATACAAAACTCATTCTCTTTTAGCTCTGTGTTTGGTGTCCACCAACAACTGATGTGTGGCTCTTTGCCCTGCTAATGCTCCACTATGTTACACAGCTAAAACAGCCAGCTTGCTCTTGTGCAGGTACTGTACAGTTAGTTTTTATAGCCTTTTCCCTGCTGAAGCCAAAAACAGTCCTATGAGAGGAATGAGAGTGAACTGAAACAGTAAATTTATGTGCCAGACTGCTAAAACGTAAGTAGAAACTGGCTATGAACCTCTGTAAAGCTAAACGGAGCAGTAAATTTCATCTTGTTTTCAAGTTGTCATTTGAGACATTGTCACAGTAAAATATCCGGTAAAGATGCTTAACCAACCTGTTAGATTTACTTCCTGTCTCAGAATGAAAGTGACACTATCACCTGACTCAATGCCAATCAGTGAATGGAATAATCCACTAAGGGACATTCTGAGGGAGGGCTGGACAGTACATATAACGTGATAAAAATGAGTGATGTCCAACTGAACACATATTTACAGAAAGGCTGATTACTCCTGTGTGACAAATATTGCTGACTTTATGTTGCAAAGCCTATTATGATTAGCTGCTTACTAGAGTATATTTACTTAATTATTCTGCAACTACTGTAAAATTGACAAATTTCAGATTTGTCACAGCAAATCATTTAGATTCAATAGAAGTGCAAGTCCTAAAAATGGACTGCCTTGAGCTGTTTGCCTTCAAAGTCCAACAGGCCATGTCCACATAGTTCCACACCAGCATGGTTCTGCAAACAGCCAGCACCTTTAAAAGCTATGGCTTTTAAGAAGAACATTTATTAGCATGCATTGAGAGCTGATTAGTGATATCTAAGAAGCTCCCAGTACAAATGTAACAGCAGATATTATTTTAACCATTATACAAAACACTGGCTATGTTTTCCTTTGCTCACAGCAGCTGCAACTGGAGACTACAAAGAATAAATAGCAATCAAATAGCAGCGCAGTTGAAACAGCACTTTTATAACAAATAAACTCTCACAGACTGAGCAAAAAGTATTGAAACAACAAAGCCAAACTAAAAGTTCAGCTGATTCAGTAAAATCCAGAAAAACAAGCTGAATTATTGGGAATCCTTACCTTCTCCAACTGGCTGTGTACATGCTGAACAATCAAATCCAAAGCTACAAAGTTCTCTCCACCTGCAAAAAACAAAGCACAGGACCAAAATTTAACCAGAACTTTAAACTGAAACTGACACAATAAAGTCAATCATTTGTCCTTTAGAACCGAGTATCATTTGATATTTTTCGATGTCACTGTCAATTTCAGTGGAAATAAGTTAATAATCTCACTTTACTTTGGTATTTGCTGCTGTTTCTTGCAAAGAAGCTTCATCTACAACATGACAGATAATATAGAGGTCTAGCACCTCCAGTAATGTTCATTAGTTTTCATATTTCTGTGTAGTTAAATTGATAAACTTCCACTGACCTCTGGGAACCACGATGTCAGCTACCTGCACCGTGGGCTCAATGTACTGCTCGAATGCTGGCTTCACAAATTTATTGTACTGTTTGATGATGCCACTGATGTCCCGTCCGCGTTGGGAAATGTCCCTCTTCAGCCTCCGTATCAGGCGAATGTCTGAATCTGTATCTACAAACACCTTCATGTCCAGAAGCTTAAAGACAAGAAGGAAAAGAGAGAAATCAGTTAATTAAACTGGAATTTTATTATGCGTGAACTTATTTCGTTGACTGCTGCTGTATAGATACACATTTACACAATATTACGATGATGTCATGTTTCCCAAAATGCCTTACTTCCAGTGGGGGCAGACAGCATGTTGAAAAACTGTACAGCATTACATCATTATACTGATGACCCAGAGACAAAAGGAAAACACTTTGATTTCTGTCAAATAAGGAACCACAGACTCCATGTCTTTACAATATGCAGATCGATCTTACTGCCAGGTTTTATCACGACTCAACGGCAAATTCTGAGCAAGGAAAAACCTGACTGATGCAAAAATCATCCAAACAAACTGCAGAAACAAAAAACAACCATACAGGCTTCATCCTTTAGTGTCAAAAGAGCCAAAGGCTGCAAAGCTTTGGACCATTGAAAGAGCTTTGAGTTGCATCCATGGTTTGACATTTTTACAGCAGAAATATGACGTTGGGGTCGGGACATGTTTATGAATCCGAGAAGACATCAGTTATCATTGTCACTTTAAAAGAGAAAGTCAGCCCCTGATCTGTCAACTAGGCGCCATTAAACTGAACCTCAACTCAGCAAAACCGCGAAAAAAAAAAATCAATGATGCACCTCCACAACAGGGATGGAACAACAAAGATGGCAACAACCTCGCTCACAAAAAGAACTACTGACGACTGCTGAAATTAAAAGGATTGTGTGAGTGATTTAGACGAGGATGACAATGGGAGTGCAGGTATAACTCAAGTTGCACAACAAGCCAGTGGCTTCTGGCTGCTGTAAATCTGACAAACTGACCAACCCAAAGACGGCATGTTGCTGGATAAGCACGGCTGTCAGCTTGTAGGAGGTGAATGAAGAGTGGATTGTTCCCAAAGGTTAGAGAGCAACGCTGTGGTTGTAGATCATCTTCAAACGTTCTACACAAGGAGGCTGCCAGTTTTACCACAACAATGAAACAGAAAAGTGAAAAATTTGGTCAAAGTTAAAGCTTTTAATCCAAAGTAGACTCATCAGGTACTCTTGACTTATCAACCTCTCCTACAATCCTATTTTCACAATATGCCTGTGGCCTCTTGCATTTATCCATGATGCCTGTGATGTAGTAAAGAAAACCAGTGATCGCCCTCCTAAGTGAGATGAATGTGTGCCTTTATGGATTCTGAAAACATAAAGAATGTGTCTCCCTAAAAAAAGTTTTTTGTCTCAGTCTTAAAAGGCAATTCACAGTTGATTTTCTTGTGTACATGAACTCAAATAACTGCACACCTTTCAGGAAAAACTAGGGCTATATGTGCAAGAGCAACAAAAGAAAAGCATCACTAGTAACACAATTAGTGTCTTATACGGTGGTGAAAAAAGTTTTCGGACACCCCATGCATTTGTGAAATACTGCATTGAATCACTCTTAGGTCTTCAAGTGCAATTTCTTTTAGTACAGTCACAGCCATAGTATTAAACAAATCCTAAACAAGCTATTAAAAACTTGACATTGATTGATTCCATAAAAATATATAAGAAATTTTGAGTATTGGGTCATTTTGGTACCAGTGATCCACAAATTAAGGTCATGCTTTTTATTAAAAGACAATTTTTGTTGCTGTGCTTCATATCTATATAAAGCCAGCACATTTGAAAGTTCTTCAGAGACAAATATGGCTAAAACAAGAAGCCAAACGCAGGAAACACACCTGAAGATACAGATTCTCAGACAGGAAGGGTACAGCTGCTGCCAGATAGCCCGAAAGTGCAGATGCAGTCTTTCAGCAGTTAGAAACATTCTGCAGAAATACAGACAAACCAACAGCTTGGAAGACAAACCAAGATTTGGGCGTCCAAGGGTTTCTTCAGCAAGAAATGACTACATCCTGGTCCGCGTGTGCAGGGAAAACCACCTAATGTCATCACAGGAGCTTCAGCAGCAGCGGTCAAACCAAACTGGTGTCCTGTGTTCCACCCGCACTGTATGTGGCCGAC
Source organism: Acanthochromis polyacanthus (assembly GCF_021347895.1). Taxonomy (NCBI): domain Eukaryota; kingdom Metazoa; phylum Chordata; class Actinopteri; family Pomacentridae; genus Acanthochromis; species Acanthochromis polyacanthus. The sequence goes on along the minus strand of NC_067128.1, from coordinate 16,620,743 downwards.
TTTTAGATCATGGCTTAAGGTCCTAGAAGGCTGTCAAAAAGCCCCTGATTAATGAGAGACAGAGGATAGCCCAAGCACTCAAGAATTAGACAGCCAGGATCAGGAAGAAGATTCTGTGGTCTGATGAGTCCAGTTTCCAGCTTTATCTTCCTCCTGCTAATGTGTACTGTCACATTAGCAGGAGGAAGATAAAGCAGAAGGCCAGGCGAAGCGTTATCTCCAGCATGTACATTACTACCTACTGTCAAGCATGGTATCATGTGTTGAGGATGCATGAGTGCTGCTGGTGTTGGTCATCTCACTGTCTGTGATGGCACATTGAACTCTGCCAAGTATTGTGCCATTCTACAAACCTACATGCTTCCTTCTGCTCCGTCAAGGTTAAAACTGGATGTTTCAACAAGATAATGCTCTACTAAATATTAATTTGATAATGTGATGGTTTATTCATTTTTTGTTCAGTTTTGAACACATTCTCTGTTATTTGTTTGTTGACTTTGATACAGACAATGTTGAGAATTGACATATTAAAACTGTCAGCAATTTAGTTTTGTTAGTTTTTCTTGTAAAGAATAAACAAAAAATATCTAATTTGTCTTTGTTTGTGTCTGTCTAATGCAGCCACACCTTTTGAAACACAAAAAAAGGCTCTTCCACAAATACTACATGATAATACTTGAGATTGTGTCCACTGGTCATTGCAAGCCTTTTAAAGAAACAACATTTTTCTTAATTGTAATTAATTTAGTTGTATTTTTTGCGATATATTTCTCATGTGAAAAAAAGAAGTATACTTTGGAGATGTTAGGCAGGAGACAGACTGGTGACAGCAAAGACAATGAAATACAGATTAATCTTTTCTGAATAATTTCAGAATATCATCCTCTAAACTTTCGCAGAAAAACTTTTGTTCGAAAAGTAATTTACCTTCTGTCACTGAGAGCTTTTTTTGGTAATTCGATGGAAATAAAATTCAGTTAATGTGAGCACAGAGAGCAGGAGAGAAACACTGTCAGCAGTGGGCTGGATCATACAAAGTTTGAGCTGGGAGAAGGTTTAGCTGGACTTTTACCATATGAGACCTTTAATTCTGATATGGAGAAAATATTCTCTCATGGTATGTACATTTTTGTATTGACATATTATTCGTTTAACCCTTTTTATGCATTTATCAAGAGGGATCAGAAAGGGGGCCACAGAGAAGGGATTACAGGCATTTAGTGGGTGATTTTAATGAGCACTACAAACAGCCATCAATTCACATTTAGAAACATACATACACATCATGATTAAAATTTCAGTTGAGAAAATATCTGTAGATAAAAAAACAAGACAATAATAGGCAATTTTTGGCAAATCCAGTGCTTTAATGATCTGAAAAACAAGCTACTTCATCACAATAATGCAAAAACCCAATCCAATTTCACCATTAAGAAGCCCTATGTAATAATTTGCAACACTGCACACAATGGTCCAATACCATTAGAGAAAACATTAATGGTGACTGACAAAAGCCGAGCTCAGTTTTATTCTATAATATCACCAAATCCTAACACCATGAAGCCGAGAGGCTGCATACAGACATATGCAGCATTTCAGTTTCTTAAACCAGACCTCTTTATTAGCATATCAGATTTGCCGCTATAATTTACTTCAATTACAAGAATGGACATAAAACACAATTAATCACAGCAGACAATGGCTGTTATTAACTGAATCAAGGGGTAATCAACTACCCAGCTGGGTCTCAGGAGAGGCTGGCTGCCTTATCTCCATGGTCCAGCCCCCTCACACACACACACACACACACACACACACACACAAACACACAAAGAACTCCCCTTTTATTCTTATGGATTTCCTCTGAACCACAAGAGTCTCTTTAAAAAGAATTAATTTACTCCCTTATAAACCTAATCTCCTCTTCCCACACACACACAACTGTAGGTGTAAACCTGCGTTTGTTTGCTAAAATGCAAGATTTTGAACCAAATTCTGTTTTGAGTCAATTTTTGCAGCCCCCTTCGACTTCAGCTTTGACAATTTTTATGCACAGGAGTAGAAATAATAAATATTTATCTCTATATGTAATTATTCAATGGTTCTCCCAGAGCGTAATTACCTCCAAACCTATAAAGTGCAATCACCAATTTAATACTAGGTGGGACTCCTGGCATTCATTTTGTTTTGCAGTGACCTTAAATAGTCATTTAATTACACAAATAAAAGATAAACCAAATCAAATCTGCTTACTGTTCCATTACATTTCCATAGTTATGGTCTAAGATGGTGACTGATCTGATGTTTATTAAAAAGCATGAGCTCGATCTCAACTGTCAGCCATGAACATATAAAATATTTTATTCAGAGACAAATTCATATTCAGCCGATTGATTTTCCCTTAACAGATCAACAGTATTTAGTTCATCATAAATCAGCCTGTTGGTTGATCGACTGTTGGCAGATCCATTAATCAGGTGGGTGGAGAAAAATTGGATTCTAAAATGCTGCAGTAGCATCCAAATGAACATTCAAACACTGTCAAAAGTTAGAATTCCTGTTCAGTTTTGGGATTACCTCTCCCATTCTGGCTGCACTACGCATTAAAGACAGACAGTAGTCATAATGCTGCATTCACTGTATTCTGTATGTTAACAAAGAGTGACAGCTTTAATTATTAAAAGAAAGTAGAGCAGAGTGGAGGAGGAGACATCATTCTTACCTTCAGCAGCTCCTTGTTGGCAAACGCCAGGATGCCCTCAAAGATGACAACATTGGCCCCGTACACTGTTTTCTGTCAGGGGAACAAATTAAAGAACAGGTTAACATTTTTTCAAGTCTAATTAAAAGCAATGCTCACAGAACTACATGTCTGATGAGGGCGATACTGGTCACTGTGATCAAGCCATCTGCCCACACTGGCTGTATTAAACATGCTACTTTTTAGCACAATTCCAATGTGTCTGTAGCATCACTGGTGTGTAGACGACATGAAACAAGCAGCATATCAACCAAAACCAATGGCAGAATCATATAAATGAGGGTATCAAAATCACTAGTAAATAATGAAGTAAATATGTGAGAAATTCTATGTGCTACTTGAGTATGTTCCACACCGCCATGAAGTCTATTTTAAGGCCTTTAAAAACTAAAAAAGTTTCTTCACCAACAAAAAGCATTTCTATCACTGAACAGAGAACAATTCTCACTACTGTAAAAATAAGTTAATAAAACATTAAACAAAACAATGAAGTGCTGTTCATCTTGTGTATGCAATGGTCTATATTTTCAAGCAGATAAATAAATGCAATAATTTATGTTATTACATTTAACAGCAGACATATCTTGTTCAATTTAAGCCATTAACCATGGTTTTGAAATATGTACATGAGAAATTAAGTACTACATTTTGTAATATCAGAAGAAGAGACACCAAAGCATGTGCTGCAGAGAGTTTAAGAGAAAAAGGTCTTGAAAGAAGAACTTGAGTCTCAGAAGTTTCAGTTAATTTTTTTAAACTATATCCTCCTCTAACATTCAAAAATAATCCAGAATTTAGTAATATGAAGACACTTTTCATTTTAACTAGAAAATATAATAATTAGGAGGATGGATTCTGAGAATCTTAACTATTTTTCTAGAAAAAATATTTGTAAAAACTTAGCAGTTTACAACTAATCAATTATTTGGCTAATAATAAAGTAGAGACAGTTTTAAATATCTTTAGAGACACATATTTCCAGCACTACATTATGTTAAGTCTGACTTTGACATATCAACTTGTTCCAAAGTTACAAAGCTTTTAGTGTTATATCTCTTCAATACATTGAAGTTTTTCTCAAGACTCAGCAAAACTGCTACATGACAATAAATTAAATTATATTGCACTTACGGACACAAATTTAAAACAATTTTACAGACGGATACTTTAGAACGTCATTAATGAACAGTCAGATACTCATTAACGTGAATTAAGTGCATCAGATTCCATCTTGTTGGCATGAGCTCTGGCCATTAACTGCCACAGTAATCTTTGTCATGGTGGCCCTTTGTTAGCTAACCCCCCATAATGCTGTCTGCCTGCTAATATGGAACTCTCCATAGTTCACACACAAAAGCTGAGAAACACTTCAGCTCTTTACTTGATAAGGAAGAGTAAATTGTACGGCATGAAAAATGACATTCAGTTGTCCCTCAAAACTGCGTTCTAGCCTTTGTAAAAACAGCAACCCGACAAATTACATATCAGTTAAATATTGGTGCATCTACACTAACTTAACCCATGATCACCCTCCTTATAGTTATCTGATAAACCCCATGTTGAACCTCCTTTATTACCAGGAAAGCAAGTGTGTGTGTGTGTTTGAGAAAGAGATTAATCACCAATTCAATCAAAATGGTGCTGAGTATGTCACAATCCTATTACGTTCTTCTGACCGGCTTCATGCTAAAGTCAATGGGCTGGACACTTCGGTATTGATTTTGAGAACGAGAGGGAGTGAAGGAGAAACAAAGCTGGACAGGGAGACAGTGTGGAGGTGGGGTTCAGAGAGAGCATATTTAAAGAAACAGATGAGTCTTTATTGATTTGTTCATTTCCTTGTTCTTTGCTAAGAGATGATTTAGTGGGTCTTTAACATGTTTAAGTGTTGGTGCCTGAAAGAGAGAGAGCAGGCGACTTTCATTTTTACCAGAGAAGTGAGAAAACTAAGCTTCTCGCTCCTTTCTATGCATATAACTGGTGAAACCACACAAAAACACACAGAGCATACACAGCCTGAAGCCCTCAGCACCCTCGGGGCCTCAGGCTTAATTACATTCACCTCAGTACAAAAGACCCATAAAATGATTTTAGAGTTACAAGTCATGATAGGCGATTTCCCGCGTGGTGTTGTGCCTTTCAGCCATGAAATTACATTGCAAAGAAATAGAGAGGAGTTGTCAGAGAGCTACATTGCCAGATTGATTCTTCACAATGCTTCTGGCAGAAGATGCTGGGGTTAATACCCTGCACACTAAACCGTTAATAATTAGCAAATTAGCAGGCATCTCAACTGGCATCAGCTAATGCCCCCCTGTAGGTGTTTAGTGATTTGTAACCGCAAAGGTAATTTTATCCTCTAAAGAGTGTAGGGATTTTATTTTAAATAAGACCGAATACACTCCACTAACTGAAGCTGACGGAAGACAGTGGTTTTCTTTAGCTACTCCAACACTGTCAGAAATATGTCAGATTTTATTACCAGTTAAATATTGTTGATTTATAATGTAATTAAGTTGTAAAATGCAATCTGTTTAATCAAAACATATTCATCTGTAAGATAGACGAATAGTAGTGACTAAATCAGCAACAGTCTAATGTAAAGTTAGAGAAAAAACTTCCTCGGTCCTTACTTATCAGAACGTTATTAGTTATTAGTCATGTGACAATTGTACGTTTGTCTGTCTGTTAGCAACATCACTCAAAAACAGTAACGGATTTCGATGAAATTTTCAGGGAAGGTCAGAAATGACAAGGACCAGCTGATTAGATTTTGGCAGTGATGCGGCTTAAAGTCTGGATCCATGGATTTGTTAAAGATTTCTGTATCATAGTGGCACGGCGTCACTGTAACTATGACTACAACTGATTGCAACATTGCGGACTTATCATTACTTATAGCAGTTAATTTGCTTTATCAGGACTGTGTAGGTGAGACTATCACATTCGTACATTAAAGTGTGTCTTCTTTTATCAGCTGAGCCGTGCCCTCTTCAGAACAGTGCAAAGAATATCAAAATTACAAAAACATGCAATTATAATATTCCAAGCTGTACAAACTTAGGCAGCAATTTTGTATTAGAGAGGCAGTAGAGATACACATCCCAAAAATGTTAATCCTAGTAACAAGAATTCTCATCACTGCCAAAACAGAAGACAATATATATTTTGCCTCCTGCTGCTGGTCATCTTGTCTTTAACAGTATTTCAACCCTGGACACTGAAGGTCATTGAAGAGACTCAGTAAACCTTGGTCTGAACAGTCACGACTATGTCAACAAAAAAAATGTGTGTCTTTTATACAGTATGCTGTTTTTCACTGCAAAAACTTGCCCACAACTTTTGTGCATGTTCCAACTGCAACAATGACATTGTAGAACCTCATTCAAGGTCATTTTTGAGGCAGGAATTAGTATCTACTCTAAGCTAAGTACTTCTGAGTGACCCTGAGAAACTGCTATTCAGGTCTCAATGCTGATTGGTGAAACTGAAAGAAGATACCAAGAACCTCCTTCCCTGCCCTCTCAATGTTGTCTTCAAGTTGCAGTCTTCTCTCCAACATCAAACATTAACTGTGTAACATTTGCGATTCAGGCTAACATAACAAACCTTGATTGTTCTATTTTGTACTTGCTCATAGAACTGAGCTTACATTCCATCAATACTTTTTGTTATGGTTATGACGCGCTCAGACTTGACATAGAGGTGGAAGCTGTTGGATCCTACATCACAATGGAAACACAAAGCCTGTAATGATGATTATAGGGCTGTTCCTGTAAACATTCGTACCATCTCACACCTGCCCGGGGTTTCTGTGGTGGAAAGCTGCCTAGCTTTGTTAAATACTGCATGTTCCTAGAAGAATAAATCTCATCTCAAGTAGAGTAACACAGTGAAATACAAAGAGCAACAGTCCACAGAGCCGGTCCTGTTAAATGAGAGGTTCTTACCCATTCTTTCCGCCTGCAGTGGGAGGTGAAGTCATACACCGGCACTTTGATGCTTTTTCCTTTCTTCAGCTTTCTGAGGACGGTGACCAGCAGCTCAAAGTCGAAGGCATCAGGGTGATCAAAGTTGTACTCATTTTTAGCAGCCAACTCCTGTTCTTCTTTATTCAACACCTGAGACACAAACAAACACAGCACCACGAGTGATGTCCTCTATGTTACAGATGCTCTCAAGTTCCCAGGTATCTCAGACCAGCATGGATTTTACTGGCCAATGCTGGTGTAGCTGACAACAGGTTGAAATTCTGCCATATAGAAGATTGATGACGATTACTGCAATGTGAAATATTTGTAATGGATTCAAACCTTTGGTGCAGAAATAATGGTGATTATTTACACATGACACTAAAAGTCTCTCTCATTGCTTCCAAAGTGATTTAGGCTACTTACAAAGTTATGAAAAGGCGTCAGCTACCAAGATGTTGTGTATGTAAACACCTGAGAATTAAAACTTGTTCTTTCAGTAACAAGCAGCTAATAAGATGTAAACTAGGTTAATCTGTGTGCCCGATGTTGTATTAATACAGTATATGCACCACAGTGTCAGACTGCAGTCAGTCGCTGTGTTTCGCATTCAGAAAAATTGGAGGTAAAACATTATGTGGAATGTCCTGTAAGCATTCTTCAGCATTTTCACAAGATTGATGTTTTGGTAAAATGTCACATGATGGTTGTTAACTAGATTTTTTCATGCTTCTTTTATAAAAAAAAAAGTTGTATTGGTTCTCAAGATGGGATAATTCCAGGCCACAAGCCTTAAATGACCTCCAGACTGTTACACTGGCCCTGATGACCGTTACTGACATATAGTGACATATATTTCTTAATAACCTTGTGATTACTAGAACGTGTTTAACCTTTAAAAGAACCACCGTGTACCACCTCAGCTGTTACATTAAATTGAAAAGAGGCAGAACAGATCAGAATAAAAGTGCTGCCAATGCAAAAGAAGCTCTTCCATTTATCTGTCTTTTCATCAATAGATATTTATGTGTTACTGTTATTTGCACAGTATATCCACAATTCATATATCACTCTTCAATCTAAAATTACACTTATTGAGTAGTTCAGTTCAGTACACAACAACAGAATAAAATGTACATAATTCAGCACTGCAAACCATCTAAAAGGAGTTTTCCTTTCAGAATGAACCCTCCCCACCTACTGTACTCATTACTGTTTAATTAACAAAGACTACAACAACTAGGAGCAAATCCACAGAGACACGCAGACATGACCGACTCTTTCAGCAAGGAGAGGAATCTGAGAAATCATCGATTTGTGGTCTCAGAGGAGTGAGGCGTATAATTGATATAAACCTCTGTGTTCAATCGGTTATCGGTCTGAGGCTTTTGCTTCACTGACGCTCTGATATCAGCAGCAGGGAGGGACTGAGAGGATGTTTGATTGAATTCACTTTAGCTTTTAATTTGCACTGATCTGTTGTTTTCAAATCAAAAGCTGCTTAACTACTATGGTACACTAGACAAAAAATCCTGCATGAGAAACAAAGAGTGTCATAATTGCAGGGATTAAAGCTGCCGGTGTATAATCATTAGCATTAAAGTGCTGTTAATCAAAGCTCTGATTTACATTTTAAATTACAACCAACAGTGAGTGCTGTCAGACAGATCTTGTACCTTGTAGAACGAGTCCATTGACAGCAGAACCACCCAGGGAACATCCAGCGCCTCAATTATCTTATTGGCTACTGTGGTTTTCCCAGAGGCACTTCCTCCACACAGACCTACAAGAGCATGACAAAGAATCACAGCACAGTTAACTCTCTTTATTTATCATTTCTTCTTAATAATGGTGAAAAACTACAATCAAAAACCAATAGATCACTTTGTATAATCAAACACTCCACAATCCAAAGATACAAACCGTTACAGAAGCTGAGCGCAAGCAGAATGTTGGTATTTTTGGTTGAAGCATGATTAATCTTTTGTCAGTTGACTAATTTTCAGTTTAATTTACGGCGGTAGCACAACCATGTGCCTGTTCTATCATCCATCCATCCATCGTCTGTACACCGCTGAATCCTCGTTAGAGTCACCGGGAGGCTGGAGTCTGTCCCAGCTGGCTTAGGGTGAAGGCAGAGGACACCTTGGACAGGTCACCAGTCTGTCCCAAACTAATCACACTTGCATTCACACCTATGGACAATTTAGAGCAGGGGTGCCAAACATGCGGCTCAAGGGCCAAAACCGGCCCCCCAGAGGGTCCAATCTGGCCTGTGGGACAACTTTGTAAAGTGTAAAAATTACAGAGAAGATATTAACTGCAGATTGTAAATTTGTAAAACTATAAAGTTATTTCTAGACCTTGACAAGTTGTTTTGATCATAAAGTAAAATACTAGATTGTTCATTGTTGTTTTGTGTCTCATTTTTGTAATATTTTGTCTTTTTTGTCTTTTGTTGTTTTTCTCATGTTTTTGTCGGTGTGTTTCGGGGGTTTTTTTCGTTTTGTGTTTCCATTTTGTCTTGCTTGTGTTTTTGGCTTATTTTTCTCATTTTGTGTTTTGCTTTATTAGCCGCTTTGTGTGTCATTTTGTGGGGTTTCTTTTGCCTCATTTGTGTTGTCCATTTTTTTCTGCTTTGAAATTTTTTTGTCAGATTTTTTTTGTCTCTTTTTGTGTTGTTTCATGTCACATTTTTTTGTCATTTTGTGTCTCATTTTTGTAATATTTTGTCTTGTTTTTGTCTGACTTTTGTTGTTTTGATCATCAAGAACAATACTGTATCATTCAGTTCCAGATACCTGCAACTAAATGATTTGTTCCTTTGTAGACACTCTGTGATCTGGAAGTTGTAATGTGTAAATAATAAACTGAGGCATAATGTTGCTGAAATTGAATTTATTTTTCTTAAGAAATTTCAGGTTGGTCATAATGTTTAGTAAAAAGATAATTCCATAAATGTGAACATTTTCAGAATGTACTTTTTTTGCACAAAAATAAAAGAAACATTTGGAGTTGTGGTCATTATGTTCTGATTTTACTGGTCCAGCCCACTTGAGATCAAATTGGGCTGAATGTGGCCTGAATGTGAACTAGAGTGCAGCAGTGCACTGTGCAGCCCTCTGTTCTGTCAGCGATATGTTATTTCCCATTATAAGAGGAATCAAGAATGTGACAGTCTTCATGAAGCACATGAATACCAATTAGTAATGTCACAATTTTACAGTCGAAATTTCTGGCACAACTTCACCGACATGTAGCGTGCATGGAAAAGGGAAAACATTTTTCAGCATCCAAACTGAAGCACACCTTCAACCAGGACATATGAACTTGTTACATAAGTGCAAACACATTGTAGTATATCTGGCCTGGTCTCCACTTTGCAGAGTATTTGCTATTTTGTTTCCTTCCCCACATAGCCTTCTGTATTGACACAGAGAGAAAGCAGACACTGTGCAGATTACGACACAGTCTGATCCTGTCTAACGGCACAAGGTGCAAATAGAAAAAAGTGATTTTGCATCCCCACCATGTACCTGCAGCCGTCAGTACTGTCATTTCTGCTGCAGCACTGCAGCCGATCGAGCAGTGAAACCACTTCCCTTCTGTCACAGTGTTAATGGATTCTCATATGCACACGCAGCATTTGTAGATTGTGGATAAGCTGCCTAATTTTCTCTCTGTGCCTGTAATCTTTTTTCTTTCATGAATGCTCTAAAGCAGGGATTATATTTCTTCTTGCAGGAAGCGTATAGTCAGCAGTTTCTTCTATCTTGTATGCAGTGCATTTACATTTGTTTTCATCTCCTCGTCAGATCATCTGATTGTAGTGAAATCACAGTTTGCTTAACGTGCAGGTCAACACAATGCATTGATGAAATCCCTGAGGTGTTCAAGTTCTTAATGTTTGATGCATTAACTGAATAGTTCTTTTATAGCAGTAAAGCAAGTTTATTATTTCTGCATAACCAATGTGACATTTGAAAGCAGTTCTGCTCATAATACAAAAGGTTTGTTTCGGTCAGTTAAACAGACGGTCGCGCTGCCTTTTTTTTAATCAAACACAGAAAACAACTTGGGCTCCTGTGGACGTTTCTGACAGCTTGCCTGCAACTTTGTACATTTTACAAAATGTAGCAGCTAGTTATAGACTGCAGCACTGTGTCAATGTGAAATTTCCTGAGTTATGTCAAGTACAGTAATAATAATAATAACAACTTTATTTATATAGAACTCTTAAGGAAAGCATTCACAAAGTGTTTTGAAAGTCAAAATACGCAACATAATCAATCAAAATATAGGAGACAAATCTGAGCAGTCAATTAAAATAAAGAGCAAAAATGGCAACAAATTAAACGAATAATTAGCTAGACTAGCACTCACATTAAACAAAGGAACTAGGCAGCTTAAAAATTAAAGAATAAGATTGAAGGTTAAATGAAAAATAAAAAAATTAGAGTATTAAAGAATTTAGAGAGTAGGCAGACATAGCCCAGGATTTCTGGAGAATTTAGAGCTTCACACTGTGTTTGAGCACCATGAATACAAACGAAAGGCTACAAAGCAAAGCACATCCAAACTCCTGCAGCCGCTTCTTCTATTACAGCTCTTTTAATTGTGAATTAAATAAACAATATGTGGATGACAAAAAATGTGTCTCCTTACAACATGCTTTTCTTTCATCCAAACCTCACAGATTTGGAAAAATAAAAAAATTTACATCATGAGTATCCTTGCGGACATACAGATGCGGAAAACAGGAACTGACCTTTACACCTGACTGGATATGATAAAAATTTCCTTCATGCACGCATTTCTGTTCCTGTAATTATTTGGAAGTGTCACAGTCAGTGTGGTGGTGAGGGACAAAATGATAAAACACTCCCATTGTGAGTAGAACCACATATCGAGCAGGAGCCAGAAATTACAAAAAAAATATATATATATATTGGCACCAGTTCCAGAGAAAGTTAGTCTGGAGCCCTGCCTCACCTCCCTCAGCCTCCCAGGTTAAAGACCACAACAGCAATCCTTCAGGACAACCACACCGGGAACAGGGCCAGAGCTACATGCTGGCTGGCAAGGAGGTGAAAAGCGGGAAGCATTTGCTGCGAAAGGCCGTGTGTTTGTGGGTGTGTGCACGCATGCGAGTGTGCAGAAAGACAAATAGCCTACGGAGGTACTTCTGTGGGATAAACAACTCTCTGTGAAGTGTTGGAATGGTTTTTTTTTTTTTGCTCTGATAAGACCCATCAAGGTCAAAACTGCTGACTGGGAGACTAAGGAAAAAACATTGCAGTGCTGCTTATTTCTATGTATGATTATAGCTCTGAAGTGGTTATAGAAATACTAGTTCTGCCTTGTACATTCATGCAATAAAAAGGAAAAAGAGTCGATCTGCTGAGTTCCTATAGATTCAGCACAGACGACAAATTTTGAGTGCGTCACCCAGCAGCAAAGCCTGGCCACCGAAACGTCCTGTTACAACAGATAAAACTGCCTTTTCCATTAGCAATAAAACCAGACTGTGGGGATAGCAGCCACCTCTGGTATCTATGAGACTTTACAATATGTTTCTCTGTCGCCCCCCCCCTGTGTCTCCCTCTTTTTTATATTCATCCATTTGTACATCTGTTTCTGCTATCCCAGCAAATATACCCCTTCAAGCTTCTCGTTTAACCCTTATATTCCTCAATTTTTTTCCCTCCGTCGATCCTCTCCTCGATCCATCTGACACTGACCTTTGAGGCAGGTTGCTTTTTCCTCTCGGGCCATGCTCTGGCCAGCTCCCTTAAGTAACACAGTCTGGATTTTTAAACTGGGGCCTCAGTACAGCCGAGTGTGAAATTGTTGCCAGTCACTGCGGCCCATTGACAATAACAGATTGCACACTAAAGGTAATGTCCACCTCTCCCTCCACTCATGCCAATCTGATGTGTTTAACCATGGAACATTGGCTCTGCAAACATCAAACACACACACACACACACACAGGTGTATGCACACACATTTAGCCTCTCTGTGTCACGGTTCATTGTACTGCTGCTGGGAGTCATCCTGAGGCAGATATTTCACTTTGCTGATCAGTAAGATGGCAGCCTGCTGTACAGGTGGACACAGTGAAGCCACCGGGAACCTTTGAGATTCCTGACTGAGCAAACATACACAACTGAAACCCAAGATGGCAGCATTTTCCACAAAAATGTGTGGTGCCAAAATGAGAAACCACTTTGGTAATCAGATTATATATTTAGCTATTTATCAAGCAACACAACTGCAGGTTTGATGAGACTCAAATGCAGACATGACTAACACATATTTGTTGGTATTACACTTAATTTCCCTCCCATATCTGTGCAGTATCATTTCGACATCTATGTATTTCATGCAGTATTTTATGCACTAGTCTGCTGCATAAACACATATTTTGGGCTGCATTAGGATGTCTACAGAGGGGTCTGCACAAACTCTAACAAACTTGACCAGACGACAAAAATGATGAGGACCATTGTGAACACAGAAAACATGAATTGGCAGTTATACTTTCCATGTATGTGGAGATTCGCTTAGGGTCCACTTGACTGGACCGCACATGCGCCAGGAAAACAAACGGAGCTCAAAACAAATGCTCGTATAACATGAGACTGTACATGGACATTTCCAGCCATCCACACCTTTAATTAATCATTTATTGATTTTGCAGTTGATTCTTTCCATTAACAGTGCCAAAACAAAGCAGGACATTTGAATTTCTCCAGAAACCCTGTACTATGTCCACCCACTGTGCTCCACACACCTCAGGAATAATCACTGACAGTTCTACAGTCAAATCTGTTACTAGCTGCTATATACTGTAAAAAGTGCAAAGACACAGCGAGCCTTTCAGAAACATCCACAGAAATCCACCGTGTTTTTCTGTGCTAGACAAGAGGGGTTAGGCAGAGTGATGCAAACCTCTTACAGCATGAATACAGACCCATGGCTGTCTGCTGCCCACTTTCAGACTTTGCATTGGTCAGTACACTTGGATGCAGAAACCAAGGAGTGGTCTAAACACACAAATCTAATATACAGAGTGTTGGTCTTAGATTCCTGCAGAAAAACAAGTTATATGGAGGAGTCAGCTTACAACCTAGGAAATTAACAAAAGGAGATGAATGGAACTCAAAAATGCATGTGGCGTTAATCCATATTACCACTTTTATCCCTACACCAGGAGAGCATCTTTTAACTATTCTAATTGGAATGGTCGACAAATTTGGTGACTTGATTTGGTCTCACTGCTCAGCAGAAAGGGGAAGCTGTCTTTTCTCTCACCAATGACGAAGGCCTCTTTGAAGGTGGTCCCGGTGACGTTGTACCAAGGCGGTCTGCCTGCGGTGTAGATGGTCCTTTTATTGGTCCTCAGCAACGGAGGCTCTGTCTTGGACTGGCTTGTGGTCCGTTTTCGTGGCGACAGCGAAGGGGTCAAAGGACATCGGTGGACGCGGCTGGAGAGGCTGTCCAAGGAATCATCTCCACTCCCGCTGGGGTGGAAAACAGGAAGGTTAACCAGGAGCAAACCGACTCTTTTATACAAGTTTAGCTTAATATTGGTAGTGCAACTCAGTTTAAGCAATATATGCAGTCGAGTTATTCACACCTTTTTTACAAACCTGTGAACCTATGTACAGTAAACGCTTGATTTGATACACTAGTGTAGAATTTGGTCAGTTGTAGAAAGCAAAATACTGATTGGATAATTATTTTTAGCTCAACATGAAATGCATTATGAAGTTTGCACCATGCACTGAGTCAGTACTATCTGTTTGCAAAAATCGGCTTATAAATATGCCACTCAACAATGATCATCAGCCTAATCAATACTGATAATACTGACTTCACTGCAGAATGGATCTTATTTAGTTCCTATTACCGGCTGCCTGCCTGTATAAATGCTGGTTGCCATCAGAGATGCCTTCTTAGCTCATAGTTGACCCTCTGCTGCTGCTCCAATGCAGGCATTTTAGTCATTGCAGCATATCTGCATACTGAAATTACAAAGCTGATGCTCTTTTCCAACTAAGAATAGCTCATCAAGGCTGTGAAGCTATAAATAGTCAGAAAAAAGGCGCTAATACAGCCTGTCAAACTGTTAAATTTGGCTTCTCTACAATTAATTAAAGTCTTTTTTATCTTATGGGGACATGCAGATACGCTGCTGTCCTGTGGAGAGGGAAGAGAAAGTCCTTCTACTCTAGCGTCTCTCTCTGAACTCTCCTCTCCACAGTGAGTTTGCTGTTCGGTGTGGCTGAGGGGGAGGAAGGGGGAACTTGCCAGCCCTCCCCAGGAAATCACACCGTTGCCCTGGACGCAGCGTGACAGGCAGAGTGGGGCCACCATTCACATGAGTAAGGCTGTCATCACTTGGCTGTTCAACTTGTATATGAATTGTTTGAAATGGTACCAACTGTATGAAACGCTGCATCCTGCAGAGTAACTATTATGCAGGGAAATGATTCAAATTCTAAACTTTCTGAAGGGTAAACTAGGGGTAATTAGCGAGACAGAGCACAGATAACTGAGCAGGTAGGCCATAAATTGCATTTTTGGTTTGTTTAATCCTTTAGACAAAGGTAGTAAAAAGCAAACATAAGCTTGTTTGTGAAGGTTTATGAAGGAATATATTTTTTCAGAATCATAATATCTCCCATCCCTGGCTGATCAGGTGACATGTTGTATGTGCTCCTTAAACCAACAACTCACATAGCCTGGACAATCTATTTGCCTGCATTAACATGTAAAATGTTGGCAGAAGTCTAAACTTGTAGTCACTGTTCCAACACTAGCATGTTTCACAGTCTGCTGGGTCCCTGGACCAAAAACATTAGACGATCTACCAAGAATTTTCTGAGATGTTGTTGATGCCAATCTCTCTTTTTTTAATCCAAGTTAAGAGTGTTGTTCAGTCGTGCTTCTTTTAAATGAAACAAATCCTCAAAATTAGATTGTTCTCGTCTGACACTGACTTTAATTGGATTATAGATGCACGTATTTTCCCTTGTCTATACCAGTTTCGGACAGAGCTCCTTTTACTAATTACAGCTGATTCAAAACCTTGCAGCCTGAATCACAGCTGGAATATGATCACGTCACTCTTTTGTTTGCCCATGTACACTGGCTACCAGTAAAATTCTGCATTGATTTAAAATTTCTATTTATATTACTGAAGCAATAAATGCCTGTGCACCAAATTACATTCAGGATCTTTCCCCCCTTATGTCCCTGGGTGCTCGCTTAGATGAGCAAATGGCCATAGCTGGTGAACAACAGTGACCAGACCTTTGCCATTTCTGCATCCAAACACCTTCAGAGTCTTTTAAATCTCTTCTTGAAACACTTTTCTTTTATTACTCTTTTATGTAAAGGCTCTTTATGAATGTAGAATAAAAGCTTGCATTTTATGATGCCATTTTCATCTCCTTTGTTTAATGATCTGATTAGTTTGATGACCTTCGCCTTGTGATCTGTTTTTATGCTGTCCAGCTACTTTTATAATCGTAATTTTTCATACATTTTTAGTGATGCCAACAAGTCTTCTTAATTATGTTTGTTTCAGTGAAGTGCTTTGTAACTATGCCATATAAATAAAGTTTATTATTGTATCATAGAAAATGGAAAAAGTCTTTAGGAACCAGTAGGTGTTGAGGTGCTTCTTTGGTCTACATTTCCATCAGTTAGGCTGATTTTCAAGGGGCTTAACAGTGCATATCATATGTAGTCGCGCTCATACTTCCAGCTGAGTTGTACTTGTTTTTGTTCCTACACTTCAGATGTAGGCACACCCAGCTACAGGACATCCTGATTCACAGGCAGCTCAGCATGGCTGCCACATTGACACCTGATCCTCCTGTGCATCCTCACTGCTACGAGGTATGAAGATGGGAAGGAAAGCCACCAAACAGTATTAGCTCCTGGGATGATGAACAGGACATTACAATCAGTGATCTGTCAGAACTGGTGTTAATTATCCAGCCTGGCTGTGGTTAAGTGTCCCTCTTAATAAGAACAATACACTGAACACAAACAGACTGAAGCCAGTCATCGTTTATAACTGTGGAAAATTATGCCGAATTTTCCAGGACACACTGAAACGCTGTGAAATCACATTATGTTAAATGTAAGAGTTTGCAAACAGGAGACAGGAGTATAAAAGGTCAAATTTTCGCAGAAGTCTGGCGTTTTCCGCAAAACAGAATGGAGAAAATAGTAAATGCTGATGGACACGTAGGCTGACAGCTAGCTATGATTTAGCTGGAGCTAACATCGCAAACAACACCTCTGACACATGTTTTATAACTTAGCCACAGTGACTCTATTGTTGTTTCAGTGCCATTTGAATCTTCCTCATCTGTTTGTGTCGCTTTTGTTCTCTACAGCCACGCTAACACAATGCGTGGGCATGACTGTGTGGGAGCTAGCCGGCTAACAGTTAGCTAACACGAGCCGGTTCCGCTGTCCTCGGTGCTCCGAGCCGGGACATTGACATCAGGCCTTGTTGTGTTTTACCTGTCAGACCTGGACATGGACCTGTCCGCCTCCATCCCCTCATCTGTCGGCTGTTCCTCCGGTTTACTGTCGCTGCTGCTTGTTGTTGCCATGTCGGCTCGTCGCGGCGCAGAAACCAAACACTGACAGCGTAATGACGTAAGGAGACGTAAAATGATGTTGTGTTTACTGTAATCGGGAAAATTGAGCAAATTTCAAACTGGCTTACAAGACGCGGTACACGTTGACTTAAATTACAGTAAAATAAAAAAGAAAAATAAATACCATTCCACAGATTTATCAGTAAGTGCTTTCGTCTTTTAGTTAGAGAGCGTGCAAAGCTTCACAACAATGACATTTGCAAATATTTTATTCACTTCTTTTTGCGACTACAAAGGAATAATTTGGCTCCAGCAGTTCAGTATGTTAAGTTGATTAGCTGATCAAATAAAACAGGCCTAAATAGAGAACAGAGGTGTTGTTAGCTCTATGAAACACTGGGAGTTTGCTCAGTTTAGAAATCTCTACATTTTTATCTGATAACTGCACCAGTTCAAGTTATTTTATTTTTGCTATTCGAATGACATGCAGAGCACCCAAAAAGGGGACTATTAAAAAAATAATACTGTTTGCATTAGTTTTAATATATCTATCATGTAAGTAGAATTGTTTGAAAATTTTAAATAAAGCTAATAAATTATCTTTGCAAATAACTGTGTAATGTCAATTTGTTTATTTTAATACACTACCTCACAAAGAAAACAAATAAGAAATCGAAATTATCACGCTGGCTAATAAAGATAGAACAGATGGTCATTCATCCCATTGGTACTTGAATGCAGCTTTGCCGCGGTGCTCATGAATGACGAGACGAAGAATCAGACCAAGCCACAAATGGCCAAATATCCGTGTTAAAAAGTATTTTTCAATCCTAAACTGCATCATGAAATTTTTTTTTTAAATATTTGAATTTCAAAATCTCATTAATTTGCAGATTGGTTTATATTTAGTCTGTTTAAAGTTGCAGCTATGAGTGAAGGATAACTTTAGAATAGATTGACGTGTTTTACATATTATCCATGAAAGCCAAAAATAACGAAGCCAAAACGTTTAAACATTATTACTGGATTGATATCAATATATTCATGTGTAATGATCTGTCGTAGATTTATGTGCAATTTCTCATTAAACGAGAAATTTTTTTCATCAAATATTGCTTTATATTCCCATATTTCTACTTTAGTTTTTGATTTCATTTTTAACCGTATAATACATTTCCATAAATCTGTTTCAGAGTGACATCCTTATTACATGCTACGCTGAAGTGGGGCGGGTTATCTTTTAATGAAAAGATAAATATGTATTTATTTTTCAGAAGGCCATAAATCTGTTGGCTTTTCTTCTATCTGTAATAGCATTTTGTGCACTGATTCTGCAGCGAGACATAAAGCTTTCATCTAAACATAAATCAAACTGATGCAAATGAATAGAAAATGACAAGCAAGCTTTAAAATGTTGAAATAAAATTTAAAAAATAGAGGTTTAGACATGTATGTGTTTACAGTGTGTGCAATGTAACAACAGATATTTAAAGATATTTAGTATTTAAAATGTTTTCTGTGTATTTTAAAGAAATTATTACATTTTGTATGCAAATTGCATGTGAATAAAAGTTACTACAAAGCTCCCAAACGCTGATGCCCCTCAGCACATTGACTGTGGTTGGTGCTGATGCTGCTCCATCAGGATGAGCAGCTGGAGGTGTCCTCTCTGTCAGCCTCAGCACCAGAGCCGGACCGTGTTCAGTCCAGCATCAGCAGCTGCAGTGTGCGCACAGCTCCGTGTCTTATTCCTGCTGCTGCAGCTCCACGTTAGAGGCTACAACAACTCCAACCAAGGGAAAAAAAGAGAGCAAACCTCCCTCAGAAACCCCCGCATGTGGTTTCCTCCAGCTCTCAGCACCGCAATGAAGGAATTAAGACATGTCTCACAGAAATGAGGACTTTCCCCCGCATCGACTGAGCATCTGAGGACAGCGGACCTGTCGATTCTCACCTGCAGCATCTTCATCTGTTTTTTTTTTTAATTTTAGAAGAAAAAAAATCACCTTTACTTATTTTTTTTTGACTGGACACCGCATTCTGAATAAATGGATAATAACGCTGCAAATTCGGAGAAATCTCACCTGATAGACGAGAAGAATGCAAAGATGTATTCCTTAAAACTGCAAAGGTGAGAGAAAAAAACGAGCTTTATAAAACTGCAGCTGCATGGAGAACATTACTGCATGCGTAATTTCATATTCAGTTAAGTTCTGAACAATTTAAATGGCAAATTTGGCGTGCATTTTATTATTTTATCGTAAAAACTGCATTTATAATGATGAAACCAACTATCTGACCTTCCAAGTTTAAAGAAAGTGCCCGGTAAGGAGATTTTAGTGATGCACAGCAGCAATTTAAAGTGGGAAAAGTTGAATCGTGTGCAGGAGGGAAGGATGTGTTGTAAAGGTTGGCTGTATAAGCGGCGGTGGGAGCAGTTGTTACTGTGGTGCATGTTAAGCAGGCTGTCGCTCTTGCGGGGCTGTTTTATGTGAATGAACAAATTCATTTCCATGCTTGGCTTGTTTCTGGACAGCCTGTGACAAATGGCCCCGGGGCCAGTTCACTGAGCAATGCTAAAAACTCATCATCTGTCATTAGAGGGGCCATGCAGCGGCTCCCTGCGCGCCCAGCCTGCATGGAGAGAAAGCACCGAGATCAGGAACACGGAGCACACATGTAGGTGTAGGACAGGGCACGACACGTGTGTTTGCGTGACAAAATACAAGTCAAAGAAACTGGCTGCTCAGAAAAAATAAATCATGCGCCAGTAAGCCAGTAAAATCAAATTAACACCGATAAAAATAATGATTAAAATTGCATTTTCTTACGCAGAGCTTTTCTTTTTTTTCCCCCATTAAGTGCATTGTTCAGCAGAAATGATAGAAATCAGCTTAATGGAAGGTTATTAAAATAAACAGCACGCAGGCCATAAAATCTCACAAAAAAAAAAACCCTGAGCATTCAATTTCAAATAAACGTGATTTTTCTCTGCACAATCAAACCTCTGCAACAGATTCCCCTTCAGCTACCAGCTGCTGCAGACACACACCTGGTGCTGCGCAAAAAAACAGGTGGAGGCTCCTTTTAAAAACGGCAAAATATCACAATACGTGGGACTAAATCAGTTTCTGTTAAATTCATTCAACCGTCGATCCCAATATTATGCAGATTTTCTTTTATTTTGGGGGAAAATGTTGTTTTTTTAGCCTTCACAGGCCTCCTGTTTTCATCCATCTGATCAATACCTGATCCAGTCACATAGATCACAGGGTAATTAAGTGAACTTAGCCCTCTGATAAACTCCTTCACGCCTCCATATCGACTCTTTCTCACGTTTCTCGGAAAAAATTCGCGGATTACAAAGAGAATTTTTTTTAGCGTTTTTACGCATATAAAAGGAAGCTCCACCTTGTGCGTAAAGGAGTTATTTACCCCTTTATTGTTATAGTTTTGCCAGCATTTAGGCTTCTAAAAAAAACAGAAAAATATACAACATAATTAATTATAGCACAAACATATAGCTTTTAGGTCTATGGGTTCACAGAGAGGTGTTTAGGGGCAGAGGCAGATGTGCATATGGCGCTACATTTGGGATTTCACGCATCATTTGCGCCCTTCTTGTGGTGACTGTTTACTGTGTCATCGTTAGCATTTTTCCCCAGCTGGTATCAAAGTGGTTTTTTTAAAGAGTATGCATTTTGTGTTTACCTCTAGACATGTACAATCCATATATTTTTTTTAGAACCATTGAAACTAACATTCAAAAAGAGAAAATTATGCGATAAAATAAAGAAGCAAAATACACTCCACATTTTTTTTCAGTTGTCAGAAATGTGCACCACTAAATAAGATGGTCCTCCCTCGTTCATCATGTTGCCCTTCTCTTCTAAAGGTTGCGGTTTATTTTAACCAAGTTATGGTTTTATAAACTTTGTTTTACGTAGTTAAAGCAAAAAAAAAAAAAAAAAAAGTCAAACAAGCTCACATTGTACCATCACAGGATAAAATTGCAACTGCAGTTAATATCTTTCTGTATAAAATGTCTTAAAAGATTGGAAAAGGTGATTAAAATAGTGTCCAACGGCCCAAAATTCAAATATGTTGAGATTGTTATCTTATGCTAAAAATAAACAGCAAATATTAAGAATTGAGAAGGCATGTCATTTTACATGACAATTAATTATTCATCAAATTTGCCCACAATTTGTTTTCTGTCAATCAGCCAATTATTTCAACTTCAAAGCCAAGTTTCATGTCCATGTGTTTGCAAGAGTACATGTGATGTCAATTTCGTCCTCTACCCGACCCACGTCCAGCCCACAGTTTGGGGCTGCATGGTGTAGATTAAAACAAATATTTACTTTGAGAAAAAGCTGTACAATTACATCACTAAAAGAACTGTTACTGAATTACTGCTGGACTTTAGAGGAAATTTGTTTTCTGCATGCTTTCCATCAACATTGCCCAAACAACTGGAGGCCTTAAATTCCTCTGAAGGCACACCTGTATATGGGCTGCACAGTGGTTAGCACTGTCGCCTTACAGCTTGAAAATCTGCGGTTCGCTTCCTGGTCTGGGCCTCTTATCTTTCTGCATGGAGTTTGTATGTTCTCTCTGTGCATGTGTAGGTTTCTTCTGGCTATTTCAGCTTCCTCCCACAGCCCAAAAACATGCTGAGGTTAATTGGTGATTCTAAATTGTCTGCAGGTGTGAATGTGGGTCTGATTGTCTGTCTCTATATGTAGCCCCGTGATAGACTGGTGACCTGTCCAGGGTGTCCCCTGATAGACTCCAGCCCCCCCACACCTCTAATGAGGATTAAGCAATAGATGATGGATGGATACCTGTATATTGTGAATAGAACCAGATTCAAAATCAAGATTAGTCCTGCATGGCTTTCGGATTCCTGTTTGGTTTCTGGAGAAATAATAGAACTGACTGCACATTGGGGGTCAGTAGGGGTCCAACAACTAATTTTTGCCCCTGGGGTGAATCCAGACCCTTTATAAGTTGTTTTAACATATAACATATGTTTTGTTGAAGGTTTTTAAACAGTACCATCAATGGCCACCAGTCTATCACAGGGTTACACATAGAGACAAACAATCACACTCACATTCACACCTACAGACAATTCAGAATCACCAATTAACCCTCTGCATGTTTTTGAACTGTGGGAGGAAGCCAGAGAACCCAGAGAAAACCCACGCATGCACAGGGAGAACATGCAAACTCCATGCAGAAAGATGCTGGAAGGTGGGAACCAGGGAGCTTCTAACTGTAAGGCAACAGTGCTAACCACCCACTGTGCAGCCCACATTAAGAAAATATTCACCATAAATAATTAATATTGAAAATGATCATTACCTGAATCCATAGTCCAGTAATTAATACAGTCGATAACAAAGGCTCAGCAGTTGTTTTAAGCCATCAGAAAACATCAATTAGTCATTAATAACGGCTATGTTTTGGTCTGGGTGCTATGCAGGAGAACATTAAACATCGAGCAGTCCATTGTAGGAGAAATAACAAGGCCAGGGCTGCAGCAAACCATCTTTATTGATCTACTGATTATTGCTGTGGTTAACTGACTGGTTGAATGTTCTGTAAAATGTCAGTAAAATGTCTTGTTTTTTGTGAGCGGCTGTCAAAAGAATCAAAAAAATGTCAAAGATAAGCAGTTTAAGACAACAGAAAAGTAAAGAAAAACAGAAAATACTCCTGGAACCAGAGAGTTTAGTCCATATTTAATTAGGATTTTCTATCGATTGACTAATCAATAAAGTGACTAACTGCTGTACCGCTAAAAAGACTAACACAATTCATTTAACTACACCCAGCTGATCACCAGCTGTCGTGTTAGTCCTGTTCCTGTCATGGAGGACAAAGCTGGCCTGCATACTGGTGATTATTTTGTGGTTTGTTTTGATGATCTTCGGAGATTCGGTGCACATACTGTAGCTCAGCTGAACATCCACAGAGAAAAGGTTTGATGTTGAGGATGCAGCTTTTTCCATCTTTGATTATTCACAAATAAATACACCTTTCTTCCCTTTCATATGTCTATTGTCTGTTTAAAAAAAGGCTAAATGCATCACAAAAAGTAGCTAAAAAGTTAAAACAAGACAATCAAATGTTTCCAGTTACCAAAATCGTGTCTTTAAAAGTTTTTTTTTTAATGCCCAACCAGCGTAACAGAACAATATTCTGTTCATATTGATGTTAAACAGGAATGGTGCCAGCCAGTGTCTGGTATTTGTACTTGACAAGAATTCCAAATACAAAAATAGCAAACATTTTTGTGCCGATAGACTAATCCATTAGTCATGTCAGTTGTAGCTTAATCTGTTAAAATTACTGAAAGCACCCTTTGATGTGTCTTCATTCTGTGAAGTAATATGGAATCTCTGACTTAAAACAAGACTTCTGATGCACCGAAGTGAGGAAAGTCTGCAAAAATCCCCCAACAAGCTCACAAATATGCAAAAATAAAAGTTTTTGCACAAACAGCCAGATCATGTGAATGTAACAAGGCCATTTATTTACAGTTAAAAGGTGAAACTATGGCCAAAAACATGACCAGTTCTAAAGGGTTACATCCTAAACTTAAGCCCCAGATCAAGCTAGATTATTGTGAGAGCATTTTTGAGCAGCTAGATAAAAAAAAAAAGTTTAAAAAGTAGTGCTTACTAATAAAACACTACAGTTGATGGCTAAAAATAGTGGGTAAATAACATCTTCACTCTGCATTCAGTATCTGTATATTATACCAAAGAGTCAGATCTTTGGTATAATCTACAGATGATCAACACTCACTACTTGCCAATTCATCCCAGGGTTTTTCTGATAAGACCCATCTACCTCAGCCTATTTACTGGATCGTTTGCTCACTAGTAAGTGTGATATTTCAGGCAGCACATGACGGCAGCATAACTGGCTGTGGGTTATTGGGTGTCTGGCAAAAGATGCTGAGTCTGTCACTGCTGCAGACTCCAGAAAATTTCTCTTCTAACAAGCAGTGAACTCAGTCTGGCTTTTCAAACACTTTAGTCATTAGCCGGCTTTGTGGTGGTTCGACTTGTAATATATTCAGATTAAAGGATAATGTCTCACTCCTTTCCAAACTTATATCAAGCAATTTGAAAAGATTCACCTCAAAATACTCAACCATGACCTGGCTTGTCAAATTAAGGCTTTTCTGAGGATGCAAATACTAATTATATATGCATTGACATTGCCATAGAAAATGTTTATTGGAAAATGATGATATTGCATTGCCTATCAAATACAAAATTTCCATATTAAAGTCATGCCAGCGATAGTAAGGGCCTGGTTATACTCCCTTGTGGGAATCCACACAAACATGTAGTTGACCTGATTATACTGCTTTCTAGTCCACCTGGAGAACATGTTCTATAACATAAGCAATATACAGTGCCTTGTGAAAGTATTCGGCCCCTTGAACTTTTCAACCTTTCGCCACATTTCAGGCTTCAAACATAAAGATATAAAATTTAAATTTTTTGTCAAGAATCAACAACAAGTGGGACACAATCGTGAAGTGGAATGAAATTTATTGGATATTTTAAACTTTTTTAACAAATAAAAACCTGAAAAGTGGGGCGTGCAATATTATTCGGCCCCCTTGCATTAATACTTTGTAGCGCCACCTTTTGCTGCAATTACAGCTGCAAGTCGCTTGGGGTATGTCTCTATCAGTTTTGCACATCGAGAGACTGAAATTCTTGCCCATTCCTCCTTGCAAAACAGCTCGAGCTCAGTGAGGATGGATGGAGAGCGTTTGTGAACAGCAGTCTTCAGCTCTGCCCACAGATTCTCGATTGGATTCAGGTCTGGACTTTGACTTGGCCATTCTAACACCTGGATACGTTTATTTGTGAACCATTCCATTGTAGATTTGGCTTTATGTTTTGGATCATTGTCCTGCTGGAAGATAAATCTCCGTCCCAGTCTCAGGTCTTTTGCAGACTCCAACAGGTTTTCTTCCAGAATGGTCCTGTATTTGGCTCCATTCATCTTCCCATCAATTTTAACCATCTTCCCTGTCCCTGCTGAAGAAAAGCAGGCCCAAACCATGAGGCTGCCACCACCATGTTTGACAGTGGGGATGGTGTGTTCAGGGTGATGAACTGTGTTGCTTTTACGCCAAACATATCGCTTTGCATTGTGGCCAAAAAGTTTCATTTTGGTTTCATCTGACCAGAGCACCTTCTTCCACATGTTTGGTGTGTCTCCCAGGTGGCTTGTGGCAAACTTCAAACGAGATTTTTTATGGATATCTTTGAGAAATGGCTTTCTTCTTGCCACTCTTCCATAAAGGCCAGATTTGTGCAGTGTACGACTGATTGTTGTCCTATGGACAGACTCTCCTGCCTCAGCTGTAGATCTCTGCAGTTTATCCAGAGTGATCATGGGCCTCTTGGCTGCATCTCTGATCAGTCTTCTCCTTGTTCGAGGTGAAAGTTTAGAGGGACGGCCGAGTCTTGGTAGATTTGCAGTGGTCTGATACTCCTTCCATTTCAATATGATTGCTTGCACAGTGCTCCTTGACATGTTTAAAGCTTGGGAAATCTTTTTGTATCCAAATCCGGCTTTAAACCTCTCCACAACGGTATCTCGGACCTGCCTGGTGTGTTCCTTGGTCTTCATGATGCTCTCTGCACTTTAAACAGAACCCTGAGACTATCACAGAGCAGGTGCATTTATACAGAGACTTGATTACACACAGGTGGATTCTATTTATCATCATCAGTCATTTAGGACAACATTGGATCATTCAGAGATCCTCACTGAACTTCTGGAGTGAGTTTGCTGCACTGAAAGTAAAGGGGCCGAATAATATTGCACGCCCCACTTTTCAGTTTTTTATTTGTTAAAAAAGTATAAAATATCCAATAAATTTCATTCCACTTCACGATTGTGTCCCAGTTGTTGTTGATTCTTGACAAAAAATTTAAATTTTATATCTTTTTGTTTGAAGCCTGAAATGTGGCGAAAGGTTGAAAAGTTCAAGGGGGCCGGATACTTTCGCAAGGCACTGTATCTACATCCATGCATTCTGCACATGTGCAGCTGGTGTCCTTGTAGCTTAGTGTCGCTTAAAACGGCAAGTACACCCTCTGATGAGGAAATTTATGTCACTCTGACCTTAATGGACCCTTGTGTACTTGCAAATGTAGAAAGTATAATATCGACATCCTCTTAAAATAATGGCCCAAGTCATGTTTTTCAGGTTTTTCAGGAAACACAAAAAACTGAACCACACCACACTGAACCTTGACCTAGGCCGTTACACTACTGGGGTAGAATGGCATGATCTGTTCAACTTAGAATGTAGGCAATTTTACCAGTGGTGGTCAGCATCATGAGGAGATAATTAGGCAAAAAACAAAATGACTTAGGCCATTATTTTAGGCCAGTGATGATATTAAAGTAACAGTCCAAAACTCTGCCAGTGTATCTGTAAAGCTGCACCCACTGAATGCATCAGCATGCTAACATGCTGTTGCTGTAACTACTCCGCCAAGGAATGCAGCAGTTATGTGACGATCGGCGTATGTTTGTCCGTCTGTCTGTTAGCAATTTTACTTAAAAAAGGACTAACGGATTTGGATGAAATTTTCAGGGAAGGTCAGAAATGGCAAAAGGACCACCTGATTAGATTTTGGCAGTGATGCGGCTTGTAGTCTGGATCCACGGATTTTTAAAGATTTCTGTATCATTGTGAGATGGAGACACAGTGTCACTGTAACTATGACTATAAGTGAACTCCATGCCTGCTGACGATCGCATGATTACTACTACAAATCGGCTTATTGGGACTTATTCATCACAAGTGATACAACAACTGAGCAGCCTTGGAGGAGCACTGTGCTCTCTCAGTGCTTTTCTTGTTGCTAATGTATTGAGGCTAAGCACATGTGATTCACCATCTTTGTTCAGCATATTAGCATGTTAACATTAGCTAAACCAAAGTGGATAAGTTGAAGTACTGGCTAGATGTTGTCAACAGTTGCCAAAGTTATTCCAGTTCACCTTGGAGAGGCCATGAATGGCTGTGACAAATTTCATGGTAATTCATTCAATAGTGGTTAACATAATTCACATCGGAGTAGTGTGGCTTCATCCTTTGGTCACCTTGAATATCTGTACCAAATTACTGGGAAATCTGTTCACAAGTATTCAATAACATTTAAAGAAAAGGTCAATATGTCAACCTGATTCTATGGGAATACTTAGGGATCACCAAAATCAGCAGGGTTCACCCTCTGAGGATCAAATGTGCCTAATATTCCAACAATTCATTCAGTAGTTATTGAAATCCTCAAGACTGGACCAAAATGTTGGACCAGTAGGCCAAAACAACAATGCCATCCCTACATCGATACTCCTTGCGTGGCTAAAAACACAAGTCACAACACAAAGACAAAACCAAACCTCCGACTCATTGCTCCAATATCAAACCTTTTCAGCAACTGAAAGATATCTAGTGTTGTTCTTATTGAGGTCTCCATGGTTGGAATAACAACCAAGTCATTCAGAGTAAGTAGGATTATGAGCAGGTATTTCATCTTCCTGTGACATAGCTTGAAAATAGCAGCTGGAATCAGGCCACAACAATGGCATGGACAGTATCAATGCAGACAGCTGTACAGGAGACCTGTAAGTGTTTGAATAACAAAAAGCTAGCTGTTTGTGCTAGTTTCTTGTCTGTTTTTTTAAGATGAGCTGCTCAGTTGTTGACTGTAGCTTCATATTTACCGTACAGACAACACATCGTCTCACAAGTCTCAGCAAGAAAAGCTCATTATCCAAAATATTGAATTGTCCTTTTGTAACAGTGCAGCACAATGTGAATAGGATTACATCACCCTACAAAAGGTCTTTCAATTAGAAAACCACTACTGTCAACATCAATATCACTCTGACATGTCTATTAAGCACCAGTATGTATCCCTTAAAAGACAAAACGCTCAGTTATTTCTCACTGCAGGATTAATTACGTTTGTCACCAAAAATATTGTATTGTGTTCTGATAGAGCAGACTGCAGTTGTAATTAAATGCTTTTTTTCAGTGGACTTCTGAGGACTCATTTTATTTCACAGATCACTGAAAATTCCCTCAGGTGTCTGTGCTGCCAATGTTGAGTGTCAGTGAAAGAGCCAACAAACACTGTACACCTGCCCTGTGGGGTATTGACTAACAGATGAACTCTATTTCAAAATGAATTCTAATATTGAGATTATCGAGGCCCACCGCGTGCTCCATATGATCATTTTGCCAATCAAGCATTTAATGTGGAAGCTAAAAAGAGTATTGAGTGCTTGAGATTGACTGCCACAGAAATGTTCAGTCAATTACTTTTCTAGACACTAAGATCAAATATGAGTCCCCAAGGCAATAGCACGAATTATTTATTACCTCTGGATTGCTTATCAAAGAGGTTTATTTGTCAGCTTACACAGCATAAGCCACTCTTGTTTTACTGTTGGTTGTATTTAAATAAGAGATAATGCTTGATGATGTGCACCAAAAGGGAAATATAGCCTCTAAGGGATGTAAAAGTCCATAAATGCAAACCAATGAGTGAATTATCTTACTAAGCAGGTGACTAATTGAGAGCATTTGATTGTTTGGTAGAAGAGCTACGGTTTGTGTGCTGGTCTGGGATCTTTCTGCATGGTGTTTGCATGTTCTCCCTGTGCATTTGTGGGTTTTCTTCAGGTACTCCAGCTTCCTCCAACAGCCCAAAAACATGCTGAGGTTAACTGGTGACTCCAAATTGTTCATAGGTGTGAATGTGAGTGTGATTGTTTGTCTCTATGTGTAGCCCTATGACGGACTGGTGACCTGTTCAGAGTGTCCCCTGCCTTCATCCTAAGTCAGCTGGGATAGACTCCAGCCCCACCGCAACCCTAATGAGTATTAAGTGGTATATAGAAAATGGATGGATAGATGGATGGATGATTGTTTGGTTGAATATTTTGGACTGTCGTGGACCAAGCAGTGAAGCACAAAAACACTGGTTTAAAACTTCAAAAAAGGATGGATTTATTTTTTTTTAAAAATGCTTTTACAAAACAAATGGCTAAAGGTAAAGAAATCCAAATTAAAGGGCCTGTTAAAAGAGGTAAACAAAATATAACTCTACTGAAAATATGGCTGACTAAATCTAGACAACAACTCAACTCACAGACCTCTCAGAATGAGCCACTGGGGCAACATATATAGTGGTTGATCAGACCACATTTAACACACAGGGGGAAACTATATGCACAATAACTAAAGCTAACACAATGAAACCCTGATCCCACCCATGATGTAAAGGCTCTTGGTCTGGTCTGTGAGAGGTACTTCAGCATAAAGCCCTGCTCTGCCCCCAGCCCCATCTTTTGTCTGTCTCCAAGCAGGAAATGCCACACAGCAGCCAGGTAACTCAAATAAACAAGATATGATATGTGTGCTGTAATTTAAGTGACTGCAACTTGACGTAACTAAACATGTGGCAGTGGTGTTTGTGGATGTGCAGATGCTACAACTTTTTGCTTGGCTGTGGGCATGGCCATCACATGGACATTATGAAGCAATTTTTGAATTTCCAATAAATATTCAACTTTGGGAGCAGTTTGAGGTTCAGTGTCGTTCAAAGACACTTTGTTAGAGAAGCTAGAGAATCAAAAACAGCAACCTGTGCACATGCAAAAACAGGACGGTGTTTATTCAAAAAGGATCGTATACGTAAAATGTATGGACTGAAGTGTGAAATTTTCAGTACATATCAGGTTTTTCTAAAAGCGCAAGGAAAGGCACCACCACAGTAGTCAGAACAGCAAAAGAATCCTCTCACTAGACTGTCAGAAACTGTATGTCAAACGTCACAGAGTCAGATTTCTAATCTGAACAGGAGCTTAATTACTGGCAAATCATTGTCCAGGTAAAGTCACAACATTAGTGTATCCATTTATGTAACTTAAATGGACTGTTTGAGGTGTAGAGACATGACATGTTCATTCTGATTACTGATTAGTGGAGATATAAAGGCACAGCTGGACTATTTTAATACTCCAGAGCGTCTTGACTGTTCACAGCCAAGCAGTCACTGAATAATTAGATATTTTTTAGCAAATATATTTGTGCTAAGGGGACAGTTGTTCAATCACATAAAATACATTTGGATGGAAACTTTAAAGACTTGAGTTTGAAGTTTCAGACTGGGATCGTTACTATCTAATATATTCTATAACCTTTTTTTAAAATTATTATTATTTTAAAAAGAAGATCAATGAAATTCTGTAACTTAAATATTTCAATTAAACCCACTGGATGCATTTTTCCTGCTGAGGATGGCTCTCTCAGCAAAAGGCTACGAAGTAAAGTACCTAAGTTAGCATGCCACTTGATTCGCTACTTTCCCGAATGTGGAGTGTCCCAAAGCTTTTTTAAGTTTGTTCAAGTTTTGTTTACAAATGTAGCACGTAGCATTTCCTACACTGTGGGCGACTTTACCAAGTATTTAAAACTGGCTCCAAACAATACAGTTAGCCCTACAAACATGGAGGGAGTGCATTAGTAGCTGCAGCAGAGCTAGCAGGCTAGTCATTTTGCTAATTCCTTTCACCAATTAGGAGATTGTGATATCATGAATATTGAATTAAAGCTGATTAGACATTCATAATTCTTGCCTGAACAATGTGCAGATGTCACGGTGGTGTTTAGCTCGTAGTTGGATAAGAACTGCTGAACAGCTAACAAAACAACCTTAAATCAGAGTGTCAGATTTACATACATTCATCATTATTCATCACTATTTCTCTCTGCTATCCTTTCCTCTCCCCACTCTCCCCTAACCCCATCTGGTCGAGGCAGATGGCTGCCCTCCCTGGGCCTGGTTCTGCCGGAGGTTTCTTCTTGGCAAAGGGGAGTTTTTTTTCTTCCCCCTGTTGCAAAAGCGCTTGTTCAAAGGTTGTTGGGTTAATAATATAGTGACCTTACTATATGAAGTGCCCTGAGATGACTTATGTAGTCAAATTTATATTATGCAGAAAGTGTTTTAATTAGTCAGAAAAGCTGATTTAAAAAAGAAAACTCCATTAGAAAATAAACAAGGAAGTAGAACAGATGCTAGGTGGGAGTGTTTTGCTTAGACTAACAGACAGTTCATCTCCCTTGATAATGTGTTCTTGTTGTCCCACCGCAAGCCATGCAATGTGTGTTTTTGTGTTTATTGTCTGAGGACACTTTGCACAAATCCTTTATAAAGCATATTTTATCTGCTCAGACTGGAATATATCCTCACCCTCAGGCTTCACAATGCCTGAATGTGCATGTGTTGTTCATATGCAGACTATGTGTGTGTGTTTGGAGTGTGTTTTCTCTCATGTCTCAATGGTGTAATTGAACAGAATCTGTTTTCCACTTGACTGGTTCTTTTGAGCCTGGACATCCCCTAAGACGAGTGTGTGTGTGATAAAGGCTAATCATTGCAACGCTCGCAATCTCCTGTGTGAAGTGCACGATGTAAAGTGTGTGTGTGGTTATCTCAAGTGAGGCCAAATTAGTTTTTTCCACCTCATTAGCCATATCATCGCATCCCCCCGCCTCATCACACATGGCAAGAACAGCAACCTGGCTGTGTGTGTCTGTGTGTTCGATACAAATGGTAAAGTCAGCGTTTTCTTTTGCTCTCGTGAATATAATCCTGTCCAGTGTCTGTGTTGTCAGAGGTGAAGTATTTGTACATGTGTAATTCCCAGGATTACCACTGAGTAGTCCAACATTCAGTCATTGTAACCAGATGGAGACATTCAAAACAACCCCCATCAGGAAGATATGATGCTGTTTGAATAAAAGCCTGCTGTCTTTATGGAAAAGCACTGATTTTCACCTGAAAGACCTTAACTAGAAGGTGCATTATTCATTTTGTTGTTACTGTTGTTTTTTATATGGATGGTAAAAGTGCTATGTTTACCAAGACAAGCAGTAGTGATAGAGCAAAAACCTTAATACCTCTAAAAGGAACAGCTCAACATTTTGAGAGCTACCTTTATTTGCCTTCTTGCAGAGAGTCAGGAGAAGATTGATATCCCCTTTATATCTGTATGGTAAATAGGAAGCTTTCGCTGGCAGTCAGCTTAGCATAAAGTCCCTCTGGTCATTGATTTACCCCTAAAACCTCATGTCTGTGAATCTAATTCCTGCCTTAAAATGGCTTACATTTCTGGATTGGGATTTTGATCCCACAGGATACAACACAAATCCCATGGAATTGGTGGTTCATCGTTAGCTAAAAACATATTGTGGCACCTTGAATTTACAGCAACCAGAAGGATGGAGTCAACAAATATAGTTAAAAAGAAGACTAAAGCTACACAAAAGCAAAGCAAGACAATTTTGACGTGTGGACAAATTTCCCAATTGTTACTCACAGAGATGGAAAAAAATGGTTACAACAAATGTGTAATATCGACTCATATGTGACACCTCTGGGTTGAGGTGACACGCCTGTTAAGTTGCCCCCAGTCAAAATAGCTCTCCTTCAGAGACAGAGCACAGCACATACTAAACAAATATGTATTTGCTGCTCTAGAATAACTCATTCTTTTGAACATAATTGTCATTTTGCGGAATCAATGGAATGCTTCCTTGCTGCGGGCATGAATGTTTGCGGGAGTAGGTAGAAGGGAATGTGTTCATTGCAGAGTAGGAGATAATGATCAGAAATGAAGACGGTCTCACACAGGGCTCTACTTTACATGTGCAGGTGTATAGTCCCCACCTCTTTCTTATATATGCCCCTCACCACTCGCTGCAGCTTGGACACACCAGCTCACCCATGACTCTAAAATTACTTTACTCAATGCAAGTTGCAATATTGAAGTATTTCAGCCACACATGTTCAGTTCTAAAGAAGGATATACCTCCACTCTGCAAATTTACACGATTGATTCTTTGGGTTTAATACATTTGAAAACCTGGCTGTCTTATTTTGCTTATGATGTATCTCCTATTGCAGAAATTCCCACCATATGGACATGTTATCATAATTAAAAACTTCAATGGAGAGGGGCTGGAGCGCTTGTTTTAACAACGTCTAAATGTTTGCTGGCTATAACTTGAAGATCTTTGCTCTATAAATGAGGAAACTGTTTATTCGGCCTCACTGCCAACAACAATTGATTTCATCAAGTTCGTCTCCACTGGATGACCCTCCTCATCACTTTTCCACTTTAGTGAACATTGATTGCAGTACACTTTGTCAGGCTTACACTTTGCAAACTATTCTGCCTCTTCCAAATTATACAGTGCTCTGTTCCAACATTTGCTCAAAAAAAATCGATTCACTCAACATTTAATATACTGTGGATTTGCTGCTATTACACGATGAACAAACAGCCTAATGCCAACATAGCCACACATTTAATCTGCTGTGAAATCAGATAGCCCAGACTGATATCACT
This sequence comes from Acanthochromis polyacanthus, assembly GCF_021347895.1. NCBI lineage: Eukaryota > Metazoa > Chordata > Actinopteri > Pomacentridae > Acanthochromis > Acanthochromis polyacanthus. The sequence continues at coordinate 16,586,901 of NC_067128.1, read as the reverse complement.
AAGAGACCTGTTCATTCTCTATGAAAGCCTCCTTTGTGTCGAATGTTACTTTTTTTTTTTTTTTTACTGTTCTGATGGTGTTGGGTTGTGTTTGTTTAAAAAAGAAAACACCTGAAAATTAACGTAGTTGTATGATGGAATAGAGGTATGCCTTTTTTCAGTCACATATTCCTTTCTTTTGATTCTGCCCAACAAGTCTTCCAAAACCAAAAACCATTATAAATAATAAAAACACAATTTGTGTACCTTTAGTTGATGGAGGCGACACACAGACGTCAAAGTGTTAACAGGAGCTGAAGTTCGAGTTGTTACTTCTCGTTATTTGTAGGACTCTTTACTCTGAGATGATTAAATAACTGCAGCATCAGACAGCAGCAGGATGAACAAACCAAGACATATCAGGAGATTTCTTAACCCTCATGGTGACATGTGTTCCAACCAGCCTATATACAACATGTGTGTAACAGGATTGATGAAATTTAGCGACGTCTGTAAAAACAGAAAGGATTGGCCATGGCCCTCATCATTAAAATGCACAATCTGTATCCCTGCAGCTCCTTTCCAGACTCCAAAGAGCAGTACCCAGACTTCCCTTTTAAGAATGGAGGCATGTCCGGAGCCATTGAGCTGAAACGACCTGTCGGCAGCCACTGTCATGGTCCCAAAGCTTCGACGTGTGAGGACAGCGTCGACAAGGCATTGGCCAAGAAGAAACTCTACATCGCTTCAGCAGTCTGCCTCGTCTTCATGATTGGCGAGGTGATAGGTAAAGAACCTCAGGAAACAGAGAGCAGACAGTCATTTCTGTCATATAATGTATGTTTACAAATGGAGGAACTACTGCATCCTTCTTCCATTAGCTGTTCGTTGATGCTGGCAGCGCTCCTCAGTGGACCAAAGAAGTCGGTCACCTCCACAACCACTTGATTGTTACAGAAAGCCTTAGGATCTTCAGAAATATATCTTGTTCATGGAAAATTGATTTTGCTACACCTGCAACATCATCATACATTTGAGAAGCAAAAAAAAAACAAGAGAAAAAAGTCCTTTTAAGGCAGATAAAAGCACAGAAACAGCAAGAAATGGTTGAGTTTTGAGCAATCACAAGACTTTGGCAGTTTGCATAGATCCCTTTCAGGGCACATCAGGCTACCTCCAACTGTGGTGGTGTTAAGTCTGACAAAAAGTCTGATCCTATGGTTGAAATGGTACATATATACATCCTTAAATGTTCAGTTCTGTCTGTAATTTTGGTACAACATTTTGGTACATTCTGCAAGTCGAACAGTGACTGGCAGAAATATATTCGTGCTTTAGCAGTGCACCAACCATTGTCCATCAGCTACAGCACACTAGCAGGGTTCAGAGGTTTAATTTTTACAACATATTTTGATCAACCATCCTGCATCCAGAACTTGTCATTTCTCTTTAGACACTATAAGGTTCAGTCAGTCATCCCCTACCATCCCCTCATTTGGTGCTTACGTTTACACTGAACATAACCACCAAACCGCCATCACTTTTGTCCAGATGTTGCATTTAACATTTACATGGCATGAAACAATATTGCACAGTACAACCTGATATCTTCTGATGGGAACAAAACCCCATCAAAAGTGATCATGCAGATATTAATATCATCCTCCTTTAATGGAAACACATAAGTAAGGCAACAACGCAATGCTGAATTGTAGAGCAACTGCTAATTTCTGTCTAAAAAAGAAACTATAAAGTTCTAAAAGATTCATTTTTCAGTCTAACTTTTTTAGTGCATGAGTATAAAATGGTGTCTGACATTCACTGGTGACTGCCCACATGTTTAACGTTATATTAAGGAATTAAATGTCTCCTTTACTTGAGTCAACCAAGAGCCCTGGTGTTAATACGAAATGTCACGGGTTGTAGTTGCTTTAAATTACAAGCTTAATCTACCTGTAAAAGGCTAAAATAGGTGTGATTAAAAGCTGAGGATGTTATTACTCAGAGGGTGCTCTCATGGCTGCTGAGAGGTGACACTCCTTGCCAGCAAGTTTTTAAAGTCAATTCTCTTGGCGTGTTCTCACTAGAAAAAGCATAAAACTACCATGACTTCACATCTTGCAGATTTTAAAAAAAATCTGTTTTGTTGCTCGTTTCATCTTTTTAATTGAATTGATTTGATTTCCTGGTTTCCTACAGGAGGCTACCTGGCCCACAGCCTGGCCATCATGACGGACGCAGCCCACCTCCTGACAGACTTTGGCAGTATGATGGTGAGCCTGTTCTCGCTGTGGATCTCCTCCAGACCACCCACCAAAACCATGAACTTTGGTTGGCACAGATCAGGTCAGAACGAGAGTTCAGATTCGTCTGAGTGGCTGGATGAATGGAGAACAGATGAATGGATGTAAAAATGTTTGTAAAAGCATCTACTGATAAACTGGTAAGGGTTAAGAATGGCTGAATAAAAGAGTGATCATGAAAACAGTCCTGGACAAACATCCTGACCAGCATTTAATCAGTTTATGAATGTGGATTTTTCTTTTTAAAGCAGCTGTCGCCAAATTATAGGTGATTATTTGTTTGTCTACAGCTGCAGCACTCCTCTGCCGTTACTTTCCTGTGAGAGACATCTGTTGGCGGTTGTTGAGCTGTTCTGACAATGAAAAATTGACATTATTTTTTTACAATCCTCTTCTGTAAAATGACGTGCAAACAATGTGTATAAAACCATAAGATGGTATGACACCATCTGTATGGAAGCATTCAAAAGCACTTGAATACTCACTTCACTAAATGAAAACAAACTGGAGACATTACCTTCCAGTTATATAAATTTTAAAAACTTCAAAATTTGCAGGCAAGTTGTGAAGTGTTCCAAATTCTGTCCTAAGCCTGTTGTATAATATTGTGTAAATGTGCCAAAACCATCTCATAACCAGGGCCAGGAATTTGAATGTGCTTCAGAATCTCATAACTATGAGATGTTCACTGTTTATAGCTAATTTGGCACACTACATTTCTGAAATGACAAGTTTAAGTTAAAAAACAAGGCTCAATTTGTAGCCCACGGTGTAATATTGAGGAAAGAGTTAGAAGACTTCAGAACTTGGCTTAGAATCTTCAGGTTGGAAATTCAGTGACAGCTGGCATTACATTCAATGATACACAGTAAAAAGAAAGTGTTAACCTCAAATTTTAGCTTCAATTTCCATAATGTAAAAAATATAAAATAAGATTCATGCTATAAAGTTGACACATGTCCATGCTGACACTCGACTTCCTGTTTCTCGTTGAAGTTTATATCTGTTCACATAATATTTTCCAAAATTCTTTGTCGGGGACAAAACATTATGGTGTTGCAGCTCAAATTCATTATAATAAATCAGGTAGCTCCACCACCTCTGACCTCTCTGGCTTTGATTGATTACCACTATAACTTTTTCATAATTACAACATCTTTTCTCCTAATTATGAGAGAAAAAGTTCGAATCACAAGGCAAAGTCTTGAGTGTTTTGCCATACATCTGACCTTAGTAACTGCTTTTTAACGACATAGTTGACATTTAGCAAACTGCACCAATGCCTTCTTGTGAACCTAGAGGAGAGATGTACCTACAGACACAAAGTTTCAACTTTTTAGTTGAGTTTTTGTCTCATCTGCAGAGACTGTTACCATTCTCTAGGAGGCCATTCTCAGTAGTAGTGCTCTACTAAACTGTGGGGGTGTATTAGAGGGCCCCTCCAGGACAGGATTGTTGCATTTCTAAAGTACATGAACGGTGATGAGCCATTCACAAAAGCTGTAGACTCCATTCAGAGCTATAACACAACATCACATTTATGCCACCTCTATTGTGAGTCTGCTGTTCAAAGGGTCTCAGAAAGATCAGGTCAGTTACTTAACTTAACGTCCTAATACAGGAGTCACATCGAGGTATGCTGCCTTGAACTGTGTGAGCTGTTTAACTACATCATTAAAGTGATGAGGACTCCTGCTTCTCTTCCCCCCACAGAGATCCTCGGGGCCTTCATCTCAGTCATGTCCATCTGGATCGTCACAGGAGTTCTGGTCTATTTAGCCATCGAGAGGATTGTGCGCAACGACTATGAGATAGACGGCCACGTAATGTTGGTCACTTCTGGGTGTGCAGTCATCGTCAATATTATGTGAGTGCTTCTCACCTTAATGGGTGATCAGATAGTACATTACAGCTCGTAACTGTCTGATTCCAAATGCATGTCGCTGTAATGAGGTTTAATTTAAAGCTGCACACTCCATGACAGTGCAAAAAATCCTATTTGAAAACTATCTTCCCTTCATATTCAGCAGGTAAATATTTCTTGAAAGATCCTGATTTTTTCTAGGAATTCTAGCTTGGTATGCAGCTGTGTTTAGTGAAACAAACCTGTCCTCTGAAGCCTCATTAACACTCGCTCAGCTGGGTTTGCTGCTCAACTTGAAATGTTTAATGAGAATTAACTCAGCTGTAACTCTGTATTCAAAAGTACAGGCAGTTCAAGTAGTCTTTAATCAGACATCCAGGCCTCCATTCTCAAATTAAAGAGAAATTCTTACAACTAAATGCCCAAAAACAATTCAAATAACTCACCAAAGTGGCAGCTTGCTCCTGATTTTCCTTCTCTGCCTCTGTGCACTGTGATACCCTTATTACAAGGGTCTCACACTTTAATACTCAGACACTTTACCATTCTGTAGGGTTGGTGCTGTGATTCTTCAGCTTTCAAACATCCACTCGTTTCTATCAGTCTGACAGCTTCATGTCTGAATGAGCAATCTGGTCAGTTTTTTGTAACAGTTGCAATGGCAATCTTACTGGGTTGGACATCATAACATCCATCCATCCATTCTCTGTACACCACTTTATCCGCACTAGGGTCGCGGGGGTTGCTGGAGTCTATCCCAGCTGACTCGGGTGAAGGCAGGGGACACTCCGGACAGGTCGCCAGTCTGTCGCAGGGCTACATATACAGACAAACAATCACACTCACATTCACACTCAATTAACCTCAGTATATTTTTGAAAACCCACGCATGCACAGGGAGAACATGCAAACCCAGGCCCAGGTCGGGAATTTGAACCGGGGATCTTCTTGCTGCAAGGCAAAGTGCTAACCACTAAACTACTGTGCAACCCCACATCATAACATTTCTGTTCAATCTCAAATCTCACATTAAAGGTTGTGAAGTCATGAAATGTTTGACTTCTCCACAAAATCATGATACACAGTTGTATGGCACCTGCCTAGAAGGCAGTTTGGCACAACCTCAAACAAAAAATGAGCAGCTTCCTATTTAGCTCACCATTATTTCCTGAGCTGCTTCTGGTGGAGTGACACTTTCCTGCGTGTACTCAGATGCTGGAAGGGGAGTCCTGAATTCAACTGTGTGGTGTTTTAGTGTTAACATTGGCCACAAGTTGTGGCAACATTACTGCACTATAAATGCAAAATGGCATTACTGATGATGTCTAGAAGCCATCGAGGCTAATGTTTTAGCACACAAACAAAGCCTCAGATATAAAAAGACAAAGAAAAACTTGATAGAAGTAATTTAGCTAGAAGATCCCTGGTTTGTGTCCCGGCCTGGGCCTGGCATCTTTCTGCATGGAGTTTGCATGTTCTCCCTGTGCATGTGTGGGTTTTCTCTGGGTTCTGCAGCTTCCTCCCACAATCCCAAAACATGCTAACATTCATTGATAACTCCAAATTGTCTGTAGGTGTGAATGTGAGTGTGATTGCTTATCTCTATATGTAGCCCTGTGATAAACTGGTGACCTCTCCAAGGTGTCCCCTGCCTTCACCTTAAGTCAGCTGGGATAGGCTCCAGCATCCCACAACCCTAATGAGGATTAAGCAGTTTATAGATAATGGATGGATGATTTAAAGCAGGCTTCACAGTGGCTTGGTGGTTAGCACTGTTGCTAGCTAGAAGATCTCCAGTTTGCGCCCTGGGATCTAGGACGGATGGAACTCAGAACAAGAGTTTACATGAAAGCATCTGTTTCTTGGGTGCCATTAAGCAACACAACTGAAGTACTTCTGTTTGTCATTTAACAGCATGGCCTACATCCTCCATCATTCAACCACCTTCCACGCTCATGGCAGCGGATACCACCAGATCGATGAGGACGGTCAGAGCCCCGTCTCTTACGGCCACAGCCACACTCTCCTCAGCGGCCACGGCAACACCAGCGTCCGCGCCGCCTTCATCCACGTGGTCGGAGACCTGCTCCAGAGTGTCGGCGTCATGGTGGCAGCAATCATCATCTACTTTCGGGTCAGATATAGATCACATTCATGTTAGGGTGAGACTGAAACATCAGTTTGCTGACACTGGCCTTTCAAAAATAATATATATATATATATATATTGCAAATGATGGCCTATGAGATGCAGCTTAACAAGCATAAATACAAGATTTTTATGAGCTTCTATCAATTTATTATCTGAATGCTAAATGCAAGTGATTTGCTGCAAAGATTTGGGTGAACTAAAAATGCATTTATTAAGGATTTAGGATTAAATTTGCTTTTGCATTTTAATAGAATATTCTTTGTAAGACACATCTTATTACCAAAAGTAGAGACTTTAGTGGGTTCTTTGAATCTGGCTCTGAATCTCAAGTGTCACTTGCAGAAAATGGCTAAGAAAAAATGAATCCTCTCATTTATTTAGAGTCTTGTTTGTTATGGATGAAAGGTTAAGCATTTTTGTCATCATGCAAGATGTTCACTGTTTTTTCTGCCTTGAGCATTTTAAAGCCTCGTGACTGAGGAAAACACCATCTGATGTCTCTTTACTCACTCTGTCAAATCTCTATAAGCTCTTCTGACTCTTTCAGCCAGAGTACAAGGTTGCAGATCCCATCTGTACCTTCCTGTTTTCTGTCTTCGTCCTCTGCACCACCATCACCATCCTCAGAGATGTCTTCAGGATACTCATGGAAGGTACCTTCTTCTTTTATGTGTAAAACCCCTCTGGTGAAATCAAGTTTTTTAGTGTATTTTTATATGGTAGTAGACATATAATAACTGAAATAAAGTCCACACCATATCTGAACATTTCTGTCTTGAAACTTCAGTCTCAGAAGACACAGATTCAAACCCACATACAGCCTTGGATAAAGATTAGCTGCTTCCCTCGATTCTTTTGCAAAACTGAGATAACAGTTCTGTTTTAAAAGAAATAGTTTGACATTTAGAAAGTGCAGCACTTAAATGAAACTGCAGCCTGCGGCAGGTTAGCTTATCCTAGCATGAAGACGGGAGCAGCTAACCTGACTGTCCAAACTTAGAGTAGATTCGCATGAAAAAGACACACAACAGAGTTGAATCAGTCTTCTTAGCTAACTTTTGTCTAGAAAGACAAAATGCATACTTTCCTGAATACTGAAGTGTTCCTTTAAGATAATCTGAAGTGATATTTCTGACCAACATACAGCTGTTTACCGCCTGCAGCTGTGATCAAGCTGTTAAATTCTGACCTGATCTGACAAGGTCAAAATCACATGATGCTGAAGGAAGTCATGTCATGTGTCTTGATGTGTAAAACAGACTTTTATCAAATTTGGAAGAAGTACTCACATCTGTTACTTAAGTAATAGTACCATTATGGCAATATAAAAATTCTCCAAATCAAGTAAATGCACTGCATGAAAAAGTATTAACAGCAAATGCAGTTAAAGTATTAAAGTAACCATACTGGCTTGTCCCTCTGATTATTATTCATGACATTATTAGATCATTAATAGTGAATGGTGAATGTGTCAGCAGCAGGTTACTGTTGTAGCTGCTGCAGGTTTGAACTAGTCTATATCCAGTTTTATATGCAGGAACAGCAGATCAATGTAAGGGCCCAAACATGAGAAGGTGAACAATTGGAAAGAGAAAAAATAAACTTATGATACACAAATCTGTGATCATTTGAACATTTACTCAAATGAAACCATGCCAGAGGCTAGGTTTACTGAAGGTGTTAACGACTCCTATACATCTAAAATGTGAGTCCAGCTACACACTGGTTTTTGTGAGACATAAGAAACCAAAAACATTGACAACTTCTCGTTTAGTCTTAAACAATGTGTTCTGTCTTAAAATGCATAAGTTATGTTATATAATTATTTGTGTAAAATTTTCAATAAAAATCTAACTAAAGCTGTCAGATAAATACACTGGAGTAGAAAGTACAATGTTTCCCTCTGATACGTAATGAAGTGGAAATACTTGAATACAATTACCTCAGAATTGTACTCAAGAAAAGTACTGTTGTTTGTTTGATGTAACTCCATTATGAGTTAATAACATTATTGGCAGCAGTAACATTTATACCATGAATCTAGTCAAATATGTGTACTCCTTGTAGGCCTGAAGGTTGGTTTAATAAAATATATTCCAGCTTTAAATGTAGTAGTCGTACAAAGCTACCTAAGTAGACTGAAACTCTCCCGTCTGTATCTGTTGGATGTTATCTGAAGCAGTGTTTGTGCTCCACAGATTCACAGGGGGGATATGTAGTGAGATTATTTGTGATGTCTTGTGTTTCAGGGTCTCCTAAAGGAATCGAGTTTAACTCAGTGAAGGAGGTGCTGATGACTGTGAAAGCTGTGAAATCCATGCACTCTCTGCACCTGTGGGCTCTGACTCTGGGTCAGTCCCTGGTTTCTGTCCACCTAGCCGTAGGTAATGTAACACTGATCCACCAACAGCAAACTGCAGCAGAGCACAGAGAAATGCACCGGACTTAACTAGAGAACTAATAGAACAGTATCAAAAACAATTAGAGCCCAGATAAAGCTACATTCACGTCTGATAGAAAACAATAAATCGCGGTTAACAAAGATAGATGAGAAAGATCTGTGATAGCGGCAGCACAGAAATGCATTTTTATAAACATTTTTGGTGATTTGCTGGGGAAAATATTTTCAAGCACAGATGGCCTAAAAAGGATGCATGACCTGAACTGAACTTGCACAAGAGAACACCACATTCTGTTTTAAAGCCTTCAGGGCAGCTCATTTAGAATTTATATGAGCTGACCTTATTGTCACCAGACGGACCTAATACATGCTATTTACTGAAGCGATGAAATTGGAGCATTTTCAGTGTTTCACAACAAACTGATTAATGATCTGTACAAAGAAGATATTAAATATCAAAGACGTGTCATGTTTCAGCTTCAATTGAAAAAATACCAAGGAATGCTAGACAGATTTACCCCCTCAGGGGTCCTCTAGTGACCCCCACTATACTATTGGTTGCATTATTACACCAGATACCAAGATACCAACCAGTACTCCAGAACTGAAATGATCAATTGCTAGAAAGTCGTTTTTGCGCAACCTTATGCTCTTATACCTTCAACAAGGCGCAAAGTTGTGCTTTCCATCCATGCTGTCCAAAATAATAATACATTTTATACATAATATACAGGATATATACAGTATGTAGATAGGACTTTGAAGGAATTTAGTAGCTACACATGATAAATCAGTCTCACTGAATCAGTATCCAACCAAGTGTGAAATATTTCCACAATCTCTCCTTCAAGTTATGGTGTTAAAGGCATTATAGAGGATGTTTTTTTTGTTTAATTTGTCTGATTCACATAAAATGAATATACTGAGCTTTAGTGGACTTGTATGTATGGTCTCTAAAAGAATAATAATAAAAAAAAAACTGTGGACATGGCAGGACCTGAAAAACATCAGCCAATCAACGTGCTCGGACCGAGGCGTTTGCTTTGCTCCCTTTCCCGTCAATCAAAAATCTTCAGGCTCAGGCCTAGTTACGTAGATTACGTACGCCTTGGACTTATGTGTTTTGTGTATGTGTTGCTTTGGTATAGCTTCGTAGTTAGCTGGCGACTTGTTTTGCTCATCTTTTTTACATAATGGCGGATAAAGATCCAGGGGGACCCAGCCGTAAAAGACAACTTCATGCGTGCTACGCAAGTTTCTGGAGGGGGGCGTTTCTTCGTAAATGTTAAGAGGGGGGAGGTTAGAGGGGGGTGAGGGAGAGGTTGTATGTGCGCATGCGCATGCTACGTTCAAAGTCGTAGGAAATTAAATCTCCTCTAATGCCTTTAAATAATGATCATAGAAGTATTTTTTCAGAACATTATGATGGCACAGTGATGCTGACCTTTGACTTTTTGTATATCAAATGCCATCACTTCATAGTTTAACCTATCAGACATTATATTTATTATATCGTATTTAGCTCAGTGACAAGCTCCATGGCAATGCTTCAAAAAGTGAATTGATCCCCATTAACCCCATGTTAATGTCCAGCTTTTCAGCAGAAATGAAAATGTTTGGAATCTGGTACAAATAAACTGGTTTGGTTTCCGCAACAAATTTCCTCATTCATGACAACTGTACCGGAGTAGATTTTCATATAGTGACAGATGGAGGGCCTTCTTAGGATGAGACTAAAAATCAGGTACAGTACATATCACAATGCTCAAAGTTTTCTGTGTGGTAACTTCTAAAAAAACAAACTTTATAACCCATGAGCTCAATATAAGATAAAGGTCCTGAAATTAGACTTTGCTACAAATGCTACCTTTCTTCATTCTGCTCACTGTGTTGTTTTCTCTTCCTGTCAGAGGAGGGTGCTGACCCTCAGTCGGTGCTTCAGGAGGCCACCGACCTGCTCCACACCAAGTTCGGTTTCTACAGCATCACCATCCAAGTGGAGCTCTATTCTGAAGACATGAGTCACTGCTCTAACTGCCAGGACCCCAGTGACTGATACCACACTGGACTGGACAGGACTGGACCCAACAGGACATGTAACGGCTCAGACACATTGTCATTCTCTCTAGGTGGGCTGGACCACAGTTCACAGTTCCTGTTGAAGGAGTAGGAGGAGTTTTAGTAGATAGTTGTGTTCACTTTTAACTCATATGAAAGTAGACAGTCAGATCATCCATGTGCTGTGTACGCCAATGCTGGAGCTCCATGCTATCATGCTGTCCTTCTCAAAGTCCCATTTCATATGAATTTTTGTCAAACACTGGAACGGTGTTTCAAGGAGAATTGGGGTGAAAGTCTTTGCTGGTTTGATTCAGTGCTGGAAATCTACCAAGACTTAAAAAATGGGTCCCTAACTGATAGGTTTGCCAGAATGTTGACTTCTTGATTATTGATCAGATTTGCCAGCTAGCAGTTATTTGACTATAAGCACAAACTGTTCTATTACTGCAGGAAAATAACAAACTAGCAACATGTTTTTTCTCTTTGTGCTTAAATGAGTTCTCCATGCAAGACGTTCCGGGCTATAAAGCCTGCATTACCATTTCCATGATTGATATTAATAGCAGTGGTCCACTGTGAGCACCATCTGAAGCACAAAAGAAGAAATCTGACCAGGTGATGCAGCAATGAGGGTGATTAAAACACCATTAAACCATTAAAACAAGAGGAAAATTTTATTTATGGAAGACTGATAATGGTTTTTATTTTCTCTGACCTCTAGATAATCTATATTATGAGCAGTCACTTTAAGCCGTGCACAAAGGCTTCTAATTATGCAACTATTTCAGTGCAGAATACATTTTAGTTATAGTCTGTACAAAAACCAAAACACTGCCAGATACTGCCAGATATATACTACGGTACTTATTTCCAAACAGCCCTACTTATTACACAGTAGTACTGCAAATCCTAATATATTAGCATGGAGCACAAACCCTCATTCGTGTCTCTCATCTAGCACCTTACATTGGAGTCACAGAGCTACACATCCAAAGTTGTGAAATTACCTTCTATCAGGCCCACTGTGGGATGGGGAATATGCATGAATTTGTCCCAGTGAATTGCGGTGACCCAAGCCATGATTAACGGTTGACCGTAAAATAGAAACAAGTCCAACAAGTGGATGAGAGGCCCAATTAGGAAAAAGATGTCTCCTTTATTAGTCCTAGGCAACCATTCAAAAGTTTGGGGTTACTTAGAAATATCCTTTTTTTTCAATGAAGATCACATTAAATGAATCAGAAATACAGTCTAGACATTGTTAATGTGGTAAATGACTATTCTAGCTGGAAACAGGTGATTTTTAATGGAATATCTCCATAGGGGTACAGAGGAACATTTCCAGCAACCATCACTCCTGTGTTCTAATGCTACAATGCGTTAGCTAATGGTGTTGAAAAGCTAACTGATGATTAGAAAACTCTTGTGCAATTATGCTAGCACATGAATAAAAGTGTGGGTTTTCATGAAAACATGAAATTGTTTGGATGAGCCCAAACTTTTGAATGGTAGTATACATCCTAATGGCTAAGTTGCCTCCTAGTTTGTGAAAGGTCATAAAGTATTTGTTCTCTTGATAATAGGTGTTTAACTCCAGCATAACATATATAAACTGGAGTTGGTTCCATACAGTCAGTAAATAGAGACACCACTACAACTGTTAGTATGGAGCACTTGATCGGCTCTTCCAGAGACACATGGAGGACTTTGATGTCTGATGTTTCAGCGCTAACTTTAATCACATGGCCATCTGCCAGACTCTCACTCTACAATCTGTGGTCATCACTCCATTTCCATTACAAAGCCAGCATGAGACAGTTTAAAAAGTTAAAGCAGCAGTAGGCAGAGATGCTGCTATTTATAGCATCTCACCTGCTCTGGATGAAAGCCCCAGGGTTGGCTAAAAGCTGCTATCACTGTCTAAAGCTTGGAAACAGGAGATCAAAGGCTAGTATATAATTTTAGTCCAGTGATGCCAAAAGCTACTGCTGACCCCAGCTTTAATTTGCTGAAAATTTCACTGACTGTTATTTCATGACACAAATTTGGTGCGCAAATCACAGCAACCTGCAACCCACTGACAAGCAGTTGCCTTACATGGAAGTAAATTACAATACAACTTTTCAAAAACATCCATTTTTTCTTCATGGTTTGTTGTAGCCTTACAAAGATCACACTGTTGCGAGGGATAAACATACAGCAAAGAATAGGATCATTAACTCTTTAGAGAATCTTGTTAATCCATAAAAACTTCACTTCTTGTCTCCACATTGAACAAAAAACAAAAAAAACCCCACAACCGTTATCAATATTGATTGATGAGTGACAAATACAACAACTCTTTTTCATTATGTTGGTACAGCTATTGATGCATTAATTATATAAGGGGGAAAAGTACAACAGAATCTGGATCTATCAGGCTGGTCTTTAAACCTACAGTATCCAGACTTATCCTGAATTCCATTTGTATGCATTGTGTACTACAACTGGCTTCACTAAGTATGTACTGTTACATGTAGGATGCATACAACTGAGACAACCTGCCTAAGCTTATTACCCAAGTGAAATACCATGAGGTATCTTCTGCTGCACAGACAGTTGTGTGCCAGAAATGCATGTTAGTTTGCATAATGCAAAATGCAATCATGCAGATCCTGGTACTTTTTGCATACTACATTGGACACGTTATGTACTAGGACATACTAAATCCTTTTCTGGAACACTACACTGTGTGGATGTATGGGCATTAGAGTGCACTCCACTTAAAATGCCTTAGTCCCAAGCAGCACTTCCAGGGCTGAAAAATTAACCTGACATTAGAGTGCAGTTCCTCAAATGTCCACTTGAGACTGGCTTCAAGAGAAAGTCAATCCCCTTAGACCCTCATGTTAAAATGTCTACATTTACCGCAAAAATAAACATGCTTACAGGAAACTATTTTGATTTCTATCGCTAATTCCCCATTTGTGGATACTGTATCACCCATTTGAATGCATTAAAGCTTAAAGTTATGTATTATTAGGGTGTGGCTGCTTTGAGAGGCAGGGGGGTGCTGCACTAGGAAAGTCTATGGTCCAAACATTTGCATGGCCTTCATCAGCTCCAACTAGAAGTTAGGAAGTGTCCAGCACTGCCAACACGGTGACAGCCAGATCCACCCCACTGAGCTTTACAACTGCACCGAATGTTCATCTATTTTCACAGACAGTCTATGCTTGAACCTCACAGCAAGATGCTGGTAAAAGTGTCTATGTTTTGTCCAGTATTGCAGTGAACTCTGTGCTTCAACAATCTCTCAACTGTACTGTACTTAGTGTCAATATATCACATCACACCAAAGATCTGGAGTCACCTCTGTTTCTGTTCCAGAGAGGTTTGGATGGACTGGAAAAAAGATTTGAGTGAAATTCGAAAGAAATATGGTGGCTGATTAAGTTCTATTCCACTGCCTCAAAACTGAACTCATCAATGGACTATTTTTGGTGGTAGTTTGTAGGTTGTTTGTTGTGTTACCAGCATTCTTGGTTTTAGTTCCAAAGCTGCTACAACTCATCAAAGTCAAACCTGTCTTACACGAGTATCTCGGAGAGGTGTTTACTTTATGGTGGGCGGTGTACTAACATGGACTGAACAGAGGGAAAATGAATGGAGAGTGTCAGATGGAAAAAGCATTGAGCTACTTCCACTGTCAGGTCTGAGTGGACATTCAGGTCTGAGGGCAGAAATGATTCAGTTCTGCAGTCGGACGATTAGTTTCAGCTTCATGCTGTCATCCATCTCATCTATCTCTCATTTCTTCTGCACACATCCATCTACTATATGACTCTGCCTTCCCTGAGCTTCCATCTGTCTGTGACCTGTCCATCCATCCATGTTCTGCAAGTCACGCAGCAGCAATTTTCAGTTACTTTATAGGTAGTACTGGAGTAACTATGACTTTATATCTGAAACATGATCTTACATAAGGCTACTTTTGTGAAATTATTTTTTCCAACAAAAATAAATTGGCTGTAACTTGTTCACAGAGGAAACCAGATACAAACACATGCCATATTCTGTCGCTCCGTTCTGAATAGCTGAGCTAAAGCAGACTGAAATTCGAGAGACTTCGCAACCATTTCGACACATTTGCTGACATTTCTGTAATTCCTACCAAGTGGGAGATATTGTCAGAGAAATATTTTTCCCCTACTCACTTCACTGGCACTTACAAGTCCCGGAGTCAGAGGACACAATGTATACTAAGCAAAAAAATCTAAAGCATTAAGCCTCTAGGGAGCAGGAATGTGTTCACTAAACTCAGCAGTAAATTGTCATTTCGAATCTGCATGTAAGCAGGAATCCGTCAATCCAGCCAGACAATCTAGTTATTAGTTATGCTGACACAAAATCTATATTTGGACACAAGGGAAGCACAAAAGACAAACTGCACAAAACCAATTAAAAGCCAAAATATTCTTTGTTGTTCTTTTTATATCTACATGTAGAACAACAAGGAATAATCAACAAATCTGCAACAATTAAAAACAATCTTTCATGATCAGAATTCATCCTCTGGTGACAATGAATATCTATGACAAGTTTTACAGCAATCGGGCAGTAAAACTTTCCTCTGGCGCTAGATGAATGAGCTTGAAAAGAGTCAGTCCTGTGAAGGGATTTCTGAGATCATATGAGGTGATTGTGTGTTGTCTCTGCTACAGCAGATAGCGGTCGGCAGACTCCTAGATTCAAGAGGCGGATGGGAAGACGAGCATGGAGGCTAAGCACTGAACTGCTATGGATGGGGTCTGCAGCTACAAGTATTCTAGGACAGCCTTTTTGATGAGGTGCTGAAGCCATTATACACCGATCAGCCTCAACATCATGACCACTGACAGGTGAAGTGAATAACGTTGATCATATTGGTACTATGTGGTGGTCTGTTGGAGACCTTAGATTTTGGAATCCATGTTGATGAGACTTAGACACCCAAATCAACATTGTTCCAGATCAAACACAGTCCCTCAAGCAAATGACAATCCTAAATCTCACTGGCCTACCAGTCCACCACATCGTAAAAACATCAAACAATCAGGAACATCTTGGGAACATGACAATCACCCAAGATGTCGATTTGACCTCCAAACTTTCTAGGCCTCATTCTGATGAAGCATCAACAAGATGCAATGGAACAAGTTTGATTCCCAGATGCCCCACTGCACAATCCAGAGTACCCAAAGGATCCTCTGCCAACGCCCTAGTGCCAGACCCTAAGGGATGCCCTGAGAGGTCCCCTTGTCTAGGCCCAATGGTTCAGAGTACCTAAGGAGAACTAACACAATATTAGGCAGGTGGTCATGATGTTATGCCTGGTTGGTGCATTTGTCACTCTAAAGCCACTAAGAGTCCACTGACAAGAACAGTAATTTCACCTGTCATACAACAGAAGGTTTTGGTCCACTACCTCCCCAATTGGTGACTTTGTGTTATTGTGCCACGCAGCAGTAGACCGACAATTAATGTACTCTGTAAGATAAAATTACTGTTTTTGTCAATGGAGTCTGGTGGCAGAAAGTAATATAACAGCATCCCTGTTGGAAAGGTGCGTTCTGATGGAAAAGCAAAGCAGTGAAAATATTCTAAATACAGCTCAATTAAAGTTGTATTTCTTTTTAGCTTCGTTTTAGGCACCTGATCCACAGCAGTTCATTGCTTCACTTCTGTGCAGGTCCTCCTCTTTACTTGTAATATTTCGACTGTCATCTCGTGTAGGTAACATGCTGACTCATGCAATCCTGCTTTGAAGAAACCAAACTGTCCCTCTGAAGCAAAGAGTAAATCCTAAAGAACTGCACAATGGTTTTGATACTAATGCCATTTTGGTTGGAAAGTGACGCTTGGGGTGGTGATCAAGGTGTCACTGTTTGGGTTAATCCTCTGGGGACCACAAACACCAACAGCATGTTTCATATAAGGTATAGCTCCACAGTCACATCTGGGTAACAGGAATATATTTTTTCAATTAGTACACAAGAACAGCCAGCGAGCCGTCAACATGCCTGTAATGTTTCCCAGCTGCTATGAAGTGTCGATGTATTTGCTTTCAAAGAAAGGACAACTGTACATTGTGAACGCCTCTGATCCACCAACTTGCATGGTTGTTAGCTGTTATTCAATATCATGTATTGTAAGAAGTTTCTTGTTCAACTGCCAATCAGAAAATAAAGACACAACATACGGAGGATTAATCAAAGAATAAAATCTTTAAAATTCTATATTTTCACCAATTTTTAAGGAGATCCTGTATATTTACATACAATTTTCCTGGTGAAATAATGCTAAATAAGATAAGAACATATGGATCCGACAAACTAAAAATAAAAGTGAACGTAATGATGACCAATGCATTTTACTGTACTAGTTTTGATATACTGAAGTTCTCCTGTACTGGCTCCAGTGTTTAACTGGAACTTTATAGCGTCAAACAAAAGTTCATTTCATTCCAGAAAAACACTGTTCCTGTTTGTTCACTATGAAAGTCTAATGTTCGAGAATGCTCTGTAATTGTGCTGTTGCTGTTCGTGACAATTATACTTAGTGTGACTGTTGTAAATATGTCAAATATTGTGTATTTTCTGTGTATGATTTTGTGTGTACATGTGTAAATACATTTATCCTCCTTGTACAATCTGTCCTATTTGTCTAAGCGTTCTGGTGATATTGCATAAATCCACTTGTCACATCTGTAATGTTTGATATTTCATTTTTATGTGTGGCAAGAGTTTTTGTAAAGTGAAATAAACGACTGCAGACAACAGCCAAAGACTGGATTACTCTAAAGGCAGAAAAACAATTCATCAGGTCTACTCTCTATATAGTGTTTCAAAAAAGGCTTTGGATTGAGGTTTATTTTATTGCAAAAACATTTATTAAACGCAACGTTTCAAAAACAGCTAAAGAGAGCATGTGATGTACATTTTGATGCATTCATGAATTAAAGTTCATAAATACCTACCTCAGTTTGTTCATGGCTGAAGACACTGAGATTGTCAATGACATTTGGATAGAACAGAAGAGTACTTTTTAAAACCCTTAACTGAACTTAAAATGTGTCTAAAGAAACAGGTTTCGTCCTGTCATTATTTCCATTTTTTCCATGTAGACACTGAAAAATAAATTCGGTTGTGCTACAACGCTGAATTGGTAAAAGTTAAAAAAACAAAACAATAAAACTATTATTTGAAGCGTCAGAGAACAACAATAGAATGTATTCAACAGGTAAGGAAAGAATCGACATTACATCCAGCAAAGATACAAAAAATTCAAGTATTTCCGCAAATTTATAGCCTGAGTAGTTCTCTTAATGGGATAAAAAAAAAACAGCAGCAAAAATGAGTTTAGACCCAGCTTGTGTTGATGATAACAAAACAAGGAAGTGTATCTTCAAGTGTGAAAGAATAAACTGCATTATATGACTACGTATTGGGGTCTTTACAAGAGAAAAACTTTGATATTCTCAGAGGAAAGAGTCACACATAGTTGGAACTGCATTGCAAGTTTAGAAACCCACAAAATAAGGTTGCAACCCGGCACTGCACATGCACGGTGAAAGATTGTGTTGTAGTTCCTGATGTTTAAAAGTCTTCACCACATCTAAATCAACAAACTGTTGCCTTTTCAATAGGCCTAATTAAAGGCAATGTCTTCTCAAAGTGGGTGTTCAGAATATGGCAATTTTAGGCTAAAAATGACAAGTACTTTATTACTGCTAAATTTGACTAAAGAGGGTAAGTTGATTAGATCCATTTCAGGCAGAACGCATGACAAGGTGCAGCGTCTGTGGTGTGATGGTGTGACAAAAAAAACACCCAAAATATAAACACTGTTTTCCTAAAACTTTTTGGGAACATTTGTGTTTTTTCTCATAAATTTGCCTTTTTTTTCTTAAAAATGGAACACTTTACTCTCAGAGAATATCCAAGCTTTCTTTTGAACACTCTTGCAACTAAGGTTAAGAAATCTGAAAACATAAATTTACAAATTATGATGGAATGTCTTACTGTTTCCAAATTACATCGTTGCAAAGGCAAACAAAAAAACATTCAATATGTTAGGTTTTAATTTTTTGCTCAATCCAGTTTCTCACATTTTGCAAATCAGTCCTTTACGTCTCCCACTTTGTATCCAACAACACATTTACAAGGATAATAACCTATTTCAGACTTGATTGCATGCTGGTATGTTGAAAGTGTTTGCTAAGAGTAACTTAAAGGACAAAATCACTGTTTCTGAAGTCTGTAGCAGAGGCTCTGTTGTGGTAGAAAATCTGGATATTTATCAAAATGTAACCAGACGCAAAACAAACTGTTCATCTAACCCATATCCTGTGTTTACAAAATGTGAGATATCGGACACAACAGGAGAAAATAATTTCTATTTTTGATCAGTAACAACCAAACAAGGCACCAACTACCAGCTGCTGGAGCTTCTCGGATGCAAAGAATTAGACTGTCACTGTCACAACAGAGAAGATGGGTAAATCTAAATAGAAAATAAACTAATGGCTCTCGGACACTGGAAACATGCTAAAACCCTCTAGTGATATCCAGCCACGTCTTTACTACTTTGCCATTTTACTTGCCAGGTTTTTAGACATCAAGACACAAATAAAATGGTCTTCATCTTTGTTCTAATCTGGAGGTAAACGTCTCAAAGACAGATGCATCAAAACCTGGACAGATAAAGCTAGAAGTACCGACGTGGCTTGACATCGCTAGTTTTTAACATATATAAATGCATAAGAATGAGAAATGAATATTGCTTTCACTCATCAGAACTAGTTTTTTTGCAGGTCTGTGTTTTTTGCCTAACGGCTGCAGTCTGTTGGTGACAGTGTGAGACACTGTCCAGCTCCTGCTATAGCTGCTCTGTCTCTGTTGGTGCTGCCTCCCTCTGGTCTTGAGGTGAATACAGAGTGTTGAACTGGGCCTGGGTGTCAACTACCATTTTCTTGACATGAGGGGCGGTCAGTCCTCTCAAACAGTTCAGTCTGACCAGCCCTGACTGGCCGCCGGACACAACCCAGACATGGCAGCTCATGTTGGGGTTGAAACGCACCTGTGGAGAGAAGAAAGACAAAAACATTGAAAGTGATGGTTGACTGTTCTCTCCGTATCAGAGGTCAGTTCAGATTTTAAACGTTTTAGAGAATCTACAGCTTGTTTCTGTGGTTTCAGACTCTACATTTAGTGGAGACAGAGAGGATGGTGTGGAAAAACTGACAATACATTAATTGATACTAACCAGCCCTGAAATATTGCATTTATTCATCACTGTTATGCTGAATGAAGCTGATTATTCTTTTGATGGACTCAATTTGTGGGTCTTGAAACAGGGGTGTCAAAATCAGCCCACCAGAGAGTCCAATCCGGCCCGTCAGACGGCTTTACAAAGTGCAAAAATTACAGAAAAGACATCAGCTGCAAATTGTAAATTTGTAAAACTGCAAATTTAAAACAACCTGACCAGATGTTTTAATCATTAAGTAAAATACTACATCGTTTAGCTCCAGATACCTGAGACTAAATGTTTTGTGCATTTGTAGACACACTGTGATGGGCGAGTTGTAATGTGTAAATGATAAACTGAGGCACAATATTGTTGAAGTTCAATTTATTTTTCTTAAGAAGATTCAGGTGTTCGGGCTGCACAGTGCACTAGTGGTTAGCACTTTCGCCTTGCAGCTAGAAGATCCCTGGTTCGAATCCCGGGGTGGGCCTGGGCTCTTTCTGTACGGAGTTTGCATGCTCTCCCTGTGCATGCGTGGTTTTTCTCCGGGCACTCCGGCTTCCTCCCACAGTCCAAAAACATGCTGAGGTTAATTGATGGCTGTAAATTGCCCGCAGGTGTGAATGTGAGTGTGAGCGTTCGTCTGTATATGTAGCCCTACGACAGACTGGCGATCTGTCCAGGGTGTCCCCTGCCTTCACCCGAGTCAGCTGGGATAGGCTCCAGCACCCCCCGTGACCCTAGTGAGGATAAAGCGGTGTATAGAGAATGGATGGAGATTCAGGTGTTTGGAATGTTTTGTAGAAAAATAGTACATTAAATGTGAACATCTTCAGAATGTACTTTTTTGCACTAAAACAAAGGGAATAACATGTAGTTGTGTTTATTACAGGTGATTATGCTATGATTTGACTGGTCTGGCCCACTTGAGATCAAATTGAGTTCTATGTGACTCCTGAACTAAAATAAGTTTGACACCCCTGCTCTTAGAAAAAAAGTCCACGCTTATTCAGCCTGGTTTGTATTCTTACATTGTGACCATCCAATCAAAGAGGTCTTGGTAAGTTGTAATAGTTGTAGGGCACACCATCCGATGATGGAACTTATGTCACTTAGGCCATAGGGGATCCTCACATATTAGATGATGTGGAAAGTGTAAAAACAATTTTTGGCAACTTTAGCTGCTCCAGGTCACAGAAAACTGACGGACGTTTCCACTGCATCTCCACAGTATTATGCCATGCTGCTGTAATTCTGCTAGGTACAGTAGAAGGCTGACTAAGCCAACGCCTTTTGATCTTCTCCAACACCCTACTCTACACTCTAAATGACTTTAAAGTAGAGAAATGTGACCTCTAAAACTTGATTTATACTCCTGCTAAACATCACTGACACTGCAGTCGAGGAGGGTGGTCTATGTCATTGTGTATTTATGTGTCCCACCGCAGTTACACACTAAAACACTGGGTTGAGATGGGTTTCTTTGCCCCTGTGTTGAGCCTCTGTGTGTGTTTTAAACAAGATTAACAGAAATGGAGCAGATCCTGTTGGAATTGGAGGTCCAGTGACTTTTACTGAAACTACTACAATGCAGAGAAGAAAGAAGACATCAGAACCAAGTGAGTGTACAGATGAACTGGATGAACGGCACATGGCACAATGCTATCATAATGAGCAAACCAGATACAATTACAGCCTCCCATATATTACATTTTGTCTCATTGAAGCATTATCTTTGCACCAACTAATCACAGTAGCTGTGGTTTGCATCATAACAGCTGTAATTACATTTTTGGGACGGTGCAGGCTTGTAGGGTTCATGGAAACACAGAAGGATAGAAGTACAAAGTTTATGTCAAGCCTCTCTTTGTTCAGGATGCAGTGCTTTTGTAGCTGCTGTATGAGTCTCTGTATTTTGGGGCTTCGTCCCACTCCATAGTCTCTGTTTACTGCTTTCACCTATATCAGAGCTGTTTATTTGGACGGGACAGTACTTATTAATGAATGTACAATCTCATAAGTTTACATAAGGTTGCAGTAAAAAAAAGTCAGATTAAGCACAAGGCTGATTTCCATCCGTTGCACTCAGTTACTTTAAGCTACAGTTGATACAAATTGAACATTTTATGCTGCTCTGTTTAACATTAAGAACTTGGGGATTGTATTGTGATGAAGTTAAGCAATATTAATGTGCATAGTTAGCAGAACATTACTGTTCCACTTCATTGCAGTGGAAAAACACCCACATAATGATGCAGCTATTGCCTCTCAGTTAGTTACAAAATTAATTCAGGTGACTACTTTCTGTGTTTATATTGATTCAGAGACAAATGTTTGATTTTATTATGGGTAAAGTTCATTTAAAGAGCTACAGGAAATTCCCTCTGCTTGATTCGAGGAATGATTTGAGTTGCATCGAAGCAGGATGTACAGGATGAACAGGATGAACAGCTGTGGACCAAGTATTGATCCCTGAGGGACTCCGCACATCACGATAGTGTGCTACCCATATTTAATTGCATCCAATTATCTGGATGACTACTCTTACTTCTACTTGAGTGATTGCTATTATAAACTAACAATACTTTTATTTATAAGTGCATTTCTGGTCTCCTCCTCCCTCCTCAGAATGACTCAGCTCTAGCTTTCAGTAAGTCAATATTGCTGCCTCCTCCTTCCTCTCTTTACGGAAGCCCATCTGTCCCTCTCCATCACTATAAATCCTCCTGCTGTACGTCTCCTTTTATTTTTTTCTCTGCCCCTTCTGGAGTCACTCTCTTCCTCTTTCTAATCCATTTATCCCCTTCAGACAGAGAGCCCGGTCAACAACTTGGTGGCGTTTTGTTTTTTGAGATTTTCCCATGAAGCGCCCGTCCATCATTTCATCCCAGAGGGCACAGCGACACCCTCAACTCTGCCGCTCTTAAAATTAAACACATCAAATCCTCAAATGGCTGCTTTCCATCTCCCCCTCCCTCCTTCCACTGTGGGTGACATTTTTCTCATTTTACACATCATTACATTCAGCCCGTCTTTATAGCTGCCCATCAGAGGAGGAGACGGAGGACGGAGGAGGAAGAGGCTCTTCTTTCATATCTCACCTCTGTTTCCTTTCTCCCTCCTTCTACTGTTTATCTTTCCCTTCTCTTCTTCTTCATGTTGCGCTGCAGCAGGAGTCTGATGATGGCAGCACTGTGTGTGTGTATTTTGTGCGTATGTGTGTGTGTCTATAGATACCTTATGCAGTGCAGCCAGAGGCATCTCATCCAGGGTTAGGTTCATGTTTGATTTCAGTTCTGTGTTTTTCATGCGTTTCCACACAGCTCGCTTCTCGCTGCCTTTGAAGCTCCGCTAGAAGTCAGACAGAATAATTAGTACCAAGTTAAATGTACATTATGTTTAAGAATATAACCACTTCTATCCAAATGCAAGGCCATATACATCCAATTTAGACGATTAGCAAAACAATGTGAAAATCATTGCATGCTTTCTTCCAAAACACACAGATTATGATGTGGGGACATTTAGTGTTTGTGTAGTAGTGAAAAAATGCTGGCTTGACTTAAGTATTTTTCTTGCTTATATTGCATGTTTGGGTTTATTTATCAGTTTGAAGTGGTTTTCAACATCAGTCTAATTTGACATTAGTTTAATTGTAAAGCACTTCGTAACTTTGTTTTTGAAAAGTGCTATATGAATAAAGCTATTAGAATTGTCATTATTATTATTTTTAACTCTTCTGTGGCGTCTCATCAAAACACCAGTTTTGTAAAATGAAACTGCCTCTCTCTCTCTGACATGCACTTAGAAATAATTTTTTTTGCTGCCAGATTTTTGGATCCCTAAAAATGAATGAAGAAAATCAGTCAGCAGAAGGAAGCAAGAAGTCATCAATAGCTATTTGAAATCTCGTTTCCTAATTTGTTTATCAGAAGAAGCCAAATTATTACACAAATGATTAATTTAATTGATAATGGATTCTCCCTGAAAATCGATGCTTCAAAGCATCAGTCATATATCCCTGATTTGACTCTTCCATGTGTGTTAACTGGTAATAGTGGCGGAAAACTGAGGCTGAGTGACACTTTGGATATTGGTGGAGCGCTATGCTGTAGTCCACTATGTAAGCTGTCATGCAGCTCCCCAGAAATGCAACTACATGACACACAAACTGTGACAGCTATCTGCTTGGTAGTAAAATGTCAAGTTTACATTGCATATCGATATGCACAAAGAGAATAGTTCTGTGAAACAACATCTGATATGTAAGGATGGTTTGCTCATTATGGAAACACAAAAGCCAGTTTGGTGCCAGTGTAGCTATCTCCCATTTACTTGTTTCAAAGCTCTACCAATCCATGCTTGCAATAATTTCAGTAATAGTAACTTTTTTTTATAAGATTAATTAGCTCCAACTTTGATATGACCTGCTCTGATTCAGTTGCCATTGTCTGAGGTACATAGAAACCCTCCTGCTCACCGACAACTGAAGACTGGATTAGCACAACTCAAGAAATCTATACCATGGAAAAGCTTTCTTTTACCCTCAGGACTCAAAGGGACAGATTTTATATTATCTGGTCAAAGTGGGCTGAGTATGTGAAGCCCATAAGGTCGGACTTTCAGTAAAGTAATAATATGTAAAGGTGTGGAAATAATATGTAAATGTGTGGTAACAATAGTTTTGTAAAGGTAATCCTCCCATACATGTTCAACTCAAAAATGTTACAAATAAAAATTACAAAAAAAAGAAACCCTAATGCTAACTAGTGTTTAAGGTGTGTAACTGCAGAGCAACAAGGACACACCAGTGCATATGAATAAGACTAGTGTTATACTTTCTGCATCCACGAGTATGAAAGGCTACATGTCGACCGATCCACTGATGCGATATCCACGCGAGGCTTTTGGCATCAATAACTTTTTTTTAACTTCACAATGCTATTATTGTTAAATAGCATATCCAACAAGAAAAGCACTCAGTAACTGCAGCACTCCACCAAGGCTGCTCAGTCGTATCATTTCTGACGGATAAGTTCTGACAAGTCCACAGCAATTTGTAGTAGGATCGCAGTCATGTGATTGTCAGCAGGCAGCTGATGTAGCATTCACTTGTTGTCATGGTGATATTATATATAAAGGAACATGGCCGTTATCAATGATACAGAAATCTTAAAAAAAAGTGGATCCAGACTATAAGCCGCATCACTGCCAAAATCGAATCACTTGGTCCTTGTATCACTTCTTATTTCTTCCCTGAAAATTTCATCCAAATCCGTGAGTCCGTTTTTGAGTAATGTTGCTAGCAGACAAGCCAACGCTGATCGTCACATAACTCCACAGCGTTTCACAGCGCTTGGTGGAGAAACTATTAAGCTAATCACCGCTGATGCTAGGTAAATTTAGCAAAACGACTTAAATCATGAACTCACTAATAAAAGAACATGTGAATTAGATTACAAGATTTCTTTCATTTTTAAAGTACTTTGTTCATTAAACCAGATAAAGAAGATTATTATGGACCCACCATGTCGTTATCTTCGTGGTGGAGGTAATGGTTCTTCGCGGCCTCTTTATACGTTGGAAACTGCACAGCAGGATCTCTATCCTTTCTAACTCTTCCTCTTTCATTATTGTTTTCATTTCCTCCTTCAGGAGCAGCATTTGCTTCTTCTGTCTCTCCTACTACTTCAACATCAGCTTCCTCCTCCTCTGCCGCTGTTGCCGTCTGACTTTCTTCTTCAGTTTCATCACAAGGCACCACAGATGTGAGGTAAACAGGCTGAGGGGAACAGGTAAAGGCAGAAGACCGTCAGCCTGTCTTCACGTTTGATCAGTAGTTTTTACTGTAAAATGTATATTTTGATAGTAAATGAAAGCTACTGAGGTATGTGATTACCTGTGTGTTTTCTACATGTGTATTATTTCAGATGCACACCGTTTGATGTCAAAATGTGATTTGACAACAAATATTTTAAAAGAAGGGGGCAAGAAATAAACTGATTAAATTTTTAAAAACTTACGAATCGTCTCTCTATTGAGCGTTTGAGGTAGGGAAGAGTGTAGCTGATCTGAGGTAACATTGAGAAAATCACGTCTCCATTGCAGTCTGATGTCAACACACCGTTTAACCAGTCACTGTAATGTATGGACTACAAGGACACATGGAAACAACAATAAGAAGTCACATCCACTCAACAAAAATATAAACGCAACAGGGTTTTTTTTGCTCCCATTTGCATTGTGCTGTGTGATAAAACTGCACCTTTCAGAGTGGCCTTTTATTGTGGGCAGTAGGCACACCTGTGCACTAATCATGGTGTCTAATCAGCATCTTGATATGGCACACCTGTGAGGTGGGATGATTATCTCAACAAAGGAGAAGTGCTCACTATCACAGATTTAGACAGATTTGTGAACAATATTTGAGATAAATGGTGATATTGTGTATGTGGAAAAAGTTTTAGATCTTGGAGTTCATCTCATAAAAAATGGGAGCAAAAACAAAAGTGTTGCGTTTATATTTTTGTTGAGTGTATTAGGTCATATAGCAATGTTGTTATAGTATTTGTAATACAGGATTTTTTTAAATTTGCATGCTTTCATCTATTCTAGCATGTGTACTTTTTAAAAAATGACAACAAAAAAAGTCCAAGACAGGACTGACAGTGATCTTTATTTTCCTTAAAGTCAACGAATCCAAAAGTTATGTGTGTATCCAAAACCAACAATCCTGAGCCACAGAGCTCCACTGTTCTCCAAAAACTAAAATTTGAATTTTAAAAAAGTCACTGAACCACATAGCAGCACTGGATGACACGATAGTTAATTTTGAATTCAATATCAGGACACAGTCCTGCTCCCACACCCTGCTGCTATAAATACTCTGTTACATATTCCTGCTTTACAAAGATTAGCTGAACAGCTGTTTAAGAAATAATTTTGCTTTTTGTGAAACTTAAATGTTACATTTAGAGACCAGCTTTTGAAGTCATACATCTTCTGAAGGAACAAGTGGGCAACACACAAGGCAGACAAGTTAAACAATATTATGAGAATAGGAAAACGCCGATTTTTTGTCTGGGTTAAACTGGTACCAGCACACTTAAAAACGAACTTATTCATATATATTCATTACTAACACTCCACGACTGGCACATAAATCCAAAACCAGAGCACAGCTGGGATTAAATCATTTCCTAAAGGTTCTTCAGCTTTGCCAACAGGACTGTCGTGCACACAATTCAAGGGCTTCCTCAAGTGCAAAGCTAATCTATTTTGTACTCTGTGGCTGACTTAGGAGGACACTGATGACTGAGGGACGGAAGATTAAAACAGTCACACTCACCCACAGAGTGGCAGTCCGAGGAATTGTCAAGAAGGAGCGCATGTTGTGGTCGATGTAGTGGACTCCATGTACACCTTTCCTGAATTAAAACAGAAATAGCACACATTATATGTGGTAAGTAGGATGAAATCTAAGAAAGAAGCCTGCAAACAGATATTTCATGTCTTCTGTGTGTCCTGACTGATACTATGGTAAGTTAGGCAGTTTTTTTCAGGTGTAAATATTATGCTTGCATTTAACCAAACTTCTTATTTTGTATTAAAAACTGTCAAAATTTCATATGTCTCAGAGACACGTTACAGAAAAAACTCTCCTCCTATGTAAACACTGACATGTAAAAGTTTGTGAATCTTTAACGTTCAAGGTTACTTTATTTAAACCCGTGGGTAGATTTGTCTGAATCTGAGTCTAAGTTATGACAGGGGAAAACAGAGAAGCTTTCTTACGTAACATAGGCACTCTCCTGGGCCGGCAGGAACCCCGGTGCGTTCAAAGGCCAGTAGATTTCATTGGTAATGTGGCGTTTCTGGACAGTGATGGGATTGACGAGCCTCCTCAGATCCCACATCTTCACGTAACGATCTTCACCCGCTGTCACCAACAAGTGCCTGAAAAAGAAAAGAACTTTGACAGTTTGACTAATGAAAAATGATCAGAGTCCATTTTGATTAAAGACATGATAATGATTAGAAAACAAGCCATGATTTTCCATTAGTTGTTAAACTGGCTAAATATGTGAATTTAATTCTAACGCAATGGCTGAAGTGGAATTCATCATCCCCCTAACATTGATCACAACTGACAACACTGTCTGCCATAAAACAAATGAAGACAGAGCAATCAATACAATCAGACTTAATTTGGAGAAAAATAAGCTTTATGAATGTGAGGAGCAGAGAGAGAGAACAGATTACAAACTGTTGAAGTGGGGAAAAAAGAAAAGAAAAAAGAGCATTAAGAAACACAGAACAGGAACAGAGAGAGAGAGAGACAGTTTTATCTCTTAACATGGCTGCGTAATTAAAAAGCAGTGATCCAGACAAGATATGTGTCCTCTGAGTGTCTCTGCTGCCAGCTGACCACTTTCTCCCTCTGTGGGATTAATCTTAATCTGTTATTCACCTTTGGTTCAACTTTAGTTCTACATCTGCCTGCACAGAAAAAACGACTATGGGCAGAGGAACATGGTTGTTTTTCAAATTAGTTTCAGATCCGCTCAAAGATGAATTATGCTGCAGAGGTGTTAATGGCAACATTAATTACCCAGAGACGTTTCTATACAGTGTATAAACCTCAAGCATGCAATGTGAATACAAAGTTATATTAAGGAGTCTGAGCTAATGCTGTCTAGGAGGTGCAATATGGGCCCATTAGTGCTTTTTAGGGTCACTGCTCCATTAAATGAGGATAATAGACATAAACTACAATTATACAAAACACAATAGACAAGCACCAATCAGCCCCAACATTAAAACCGCCACGATAATATCTTGTTGGTCCCCTTTGCACTGCCAGACCAGCTCTGTCCTGTGGTGTCTGGCACCAGTAAGCTGGCAGAGGATCCTTTGGGTCACGTTGTTTGTGTTTTGGGACCTCTACGGATCAGGCTTCTGCTTGAAGGTTGATGTCTGTGCAGGATGGAGGCCGAGTCAATGCCTTGGGCTCTTTGTTGTGTTCCTAAAGCCATTCCTGAGCAGTTTTTGAGGTTTGTCCTACTGAGGGAGGCTTCTGCTGTAATCATGAGGGTTTGTGCTTTGTCTGCAGCAACAGGCTTCTTTCTGCTGCATGAACTTTTGGTCTTTCAGGGCAGCCTGAACCTTAGAGTGACAGTGTGGTCCAACAACAGGAACCTGTTGCTCACTCCTTGCTCATAGGGAATCCAAAGGACAAACTTTGGATGGTTGGGTTCTCTGTTTAAAATTTGTAAAGTCTTCATCTGACTATACTAAGAGGTGACATTTTTGCATTGATGCTATATAAAAAAATGTAATCAAAGTATCAGTAGAACCTCCTTCATGGGTCATTCTCGTGGGAAAAAAAAATCAAATGCAGTGGAGGTACCTTTGAGCTGCCCTGAAAAACTACGGTGTGGGTCTTAAAGCTGATCGGTCAAACTTGGAGAGGAGAAATGGTGATTGGATAAACTGGGAGAGAACTGTCAACATTTGCACCACCTGCACCTGTTCCTAGTTGGAAAGCTGCCTATTGTTTGGAGATGGGTGGTACAAGTCAAAGTAATATCCACATGAATGCCAGGACATGAGTTTTGCCAACAGAACACTGCACTGTACTGAGATAATCAATGGTATTCACTTCACCTGTCAGTGGTTTTAATGACGTGGCTGATTTTGACTACACTGAAAAAATGGCACGTGGATGGTGGAGCGATTAAAGTTGCGTTCATCACAAATCACTTATTATTTTTACTGGTTATACTAATAAATGGCCTGCAGGTAAGGCAGTTAAAAAAAAAATTAAGGTCTTCATGCAGTTATTTCAGGCTAAAAAGATGAGATCCATAAATGAATGAGGAGAGAGCCATGATTGAAATTAAAATGGTCACCAGGACATAAAAACTGCATGTTTATTAACTTTGCTCCACAATAAGGTTTAAAAGGCATTTCCTAAGTCTCCTCATGGCTGAAAAATGACGACTGCAGGCAGCAAACATTAGAGGGTATACTGACTGACAGAATCATCACTCTGCTGGTCACCGGGTGCAGCAAAAACCCACAATCCTCACTAACTTTTTAATAAATGGTGGTGGCGCTGATAATAAAAACGAGAAGGCTGCTAACATCTTTGATCACAGGAGAAACTGAGCACAGAGAAGCTGTAGGGACGGGATGTTTTAGGTTTAAACACTCTGGCTGATGGTGGAGTTTGAAAGCAGATGTTGATATCTCCTATTTTCAGAAGTTCAATACACACTTACAAAATGTTCTCTTTCAGCAGTTCTACCAAAACTAAATGCATGTCAAGGAAGAATAACCTCTGTTAAGTTATTTACATAATGTGACACTAAAAACCAGATTATAACCATTTTTTAGCTGGGTTGTCAGGGCCCTAAACGAAGATTATGTTGATTCATTCACACTGCAGATTTTGCACATTTGTCACCACTGAACCTGTTCAGGAAGAGAAAAAAAGATGACTGGGCACTATTAGATTTTTAATAAAAGGTTCATCTTGGTCCAGGATATTGCTTTACCCCTAATGCTGACTTGCACTGCATATCAGTGAATCGTTGTAGCAGACATGGGTGATGATCTGCATATAGATCAGCTGGGTAACGGAGCAGAGAGAAATCATTTTAGAGGGACGAGACAGTCTCTACAAGGGAAAAAGTGAAATCTGGAGCTATGACCTTTTACGGATACTGTCCAGTCAGTGTTCACCTCTGAACATATAGAGGATGTATCAGGATGTATTCACCTCTAGAAAAGTAATAAATAGTTTATCTAAATGAGAATATTTCTATCTGCACTTTGGTTACTTTGGTTAACAAGAAAAGCATTCAGAAAGTGCAGTACTTCGCCAAGGCTGCAATTTGTGGCAGAAATCATGGCACCATAGAATGTGGCTGTTTAATATAGATGTACCCATAAACAAAATGACATTGCGCTGAGCACAGGTGTATGTTATACATGTGTATGTTGTGTACGGATACCGAATCACGTGACCTAAATATGTAGCAGGTGGCGGAAATTGATGGGACTTGGAAACACCACCACAATTTAACCAATTCTTCCTTGTATCAGTTCTGATGGATAAGTCCCAATAAGTCAGCAGTGGGCGATTCGTAGTAGGATCACAGCCATGTGATCGTCCGCAGACAGCTGATGTAGCATTCACTTGTGGTCATAGTTACAGTGACACCGTGCTCCTATCTGGCAATGACACAGACATCTTTAACAAATTAGTGGATCCAGACTATGAGCTGCATCACTGCCAAAATCTAATCACTTGGTCCTTGTGTCATTTCTGACCTTCCCTGAAAATTTCATCTAAATCCGTAAGCCCATTGCTGAGTAGTGTTGCTAACAAACAGACAAACAGACGGACAAACGTATGCCAATCGTCACATAACTCCACTGTTCCTTGGCGGAGTGTAAATACTGTGAGATTGCAAACAGCACAATTACTGTTGTTGCAAAATTACTGCACACTCTGACTAAAATGTGTTAGTCTATTTTCTCTAGAGACGGATATTGAACCTCAGTATTCGACTATTTGACTGAACTGAACCAAGGATGTTCTGCTGATGTGATTTTCCCTTTAGCCATTAGGTTAAAGCCTTCAATGGAACTTAATTATTTTGTCAATGTCTGGGTGCATTTTACTCAGGCTAGGGCTACTACAGCTGAGTTGTGTTTAGACTTTTGTTAAATGAAAAAGAGACTTGGCTGGAGAAAAAAAAGAAGCTAAGGAGTAAAAAATATAGCTTCATTTAGGCAGCAGTATCACACTGGTAGTAGAATTTGATTTGCAACTGAAACCAGCCTGACCTTTTAGCTGGTAGATTAGAATGACATTTCATAGAGTCGACCACAGTATACTACTGTCACAGATGAGGAAACAGGGTTGGACTCTCCAGCTCAGTCCTAGTGCACATACACACTGATCGGACACAACATTAAATTCACTGACAGGAGAAATGAATAACACTGATGATGTCGTTAAACTGGTGCCTGTCAAAGGATGGGATATACAAGACGGTTCATGAAGTTGATGTGTTGGAAGATGGAGAAACATGGAACCATGAAGATCTGAGTGATGTTGACAAGGGCCAAACTATGATAGATTTATAACTGGGTCTAATTGGATGGTGAACTAGCGACAGGGCCATTGACTATAAGGTGACTGATACATGTGGGATGTGAAGGCTGGCCCGTGTGGTCTGAACCCACAGCAGACCCACAGCATAAATTGCTGACAACCTGTCCATTTTGGAATATTAGAACATACAGAATAAATGGTCCCCAAAGAAAGAAATAGCACAATAAAAAAAGGTAGTATAAGTTCTTGTTTTGTACCTCTGCTCTATACTCTCTGTAGGTTTAAAGTCAGATAAAAAATCCCAGCAGGAAGATGGAGCTTTACTTATAAGGGGAGGTCACATTGAAGGAGCTGAGAAAGGCTGCAGCCTCAAGGACAGTGCATGCTGACTTGCGCAGAGATAAGTGAGGTTACCTCATCTGAATGGTGATAAGAACATGGCTGCTCGCCCGGCCTTGTACCCTACATTCTGAATTAGTGCCTGAACACATTGGAGCACGAGCTTTTTGCCTCCTTCAGTGTGACTGCATACATTCAGAATTTATTGTGTTGCCTTTTGCTCAGAGTACCGGAGCTTCCCTAAACTTTTTAATTGCCTCTGAATACAACTGCCAAAGTAAAGGAGATGGAGGAAAAACTGAAAAGACACACAAGCAAAGAAACACCTGCAGTCATTCACTGTTGTGATCTTAAAACTGTCCTATGGTTTCTATCATTTCTTCCATAAATGTTTTCTTGTAGGTGTTTGACCACATTCCAGGTCGTGAGGTTCTGTAAAACCATTTGAAGCTGCAACTATTATCGTGTTATTGCACAAACAAGACGACATGGCCATCAATATCCCCCGCCACATGTGATGTCTATGAGTCTATATCCAAAATAGTGATAGAGGGCCATAACTCTGTTAAATATTATTGCACAGGTCTCATTTTCCAACTTGATCAAGGTGTCCATGGTGTGAAGCTACACACTAAATTTCGTAATCCCAGCTGTAATAGTTTCCGAGAAAAGCTGTCCCCTTCATATGAGTCTATATCCAAAATAGTGATCAAGGGCCATAACGCTGTTAAATATTATCGCACAGGTCTCATTTTCGAACTTGATCAAGGTGTCCATGGTGTGAAGCTACACACTAAACTTCGTAATCCTAGCTGTAATAGTTTCCGAGAAAAGCTGTCCCCTTCATCTCGGATGGAGGGAGGGACGGAGGGACGGAGGGACGGAGGGACGGAGGGACGGACAGACGCACGGACGCACGGAGGCCAAACCTATATCCCCCTTTTCCACTTCGTGAAGGCGGGGGATAATAAACTTCATTTGACCTGGAAGTCAACATGTAGCAACAACCACACTAACCACTTGGAAGTCCTTATGAACTGACATCAATCTGATGATCTTACATAACTTTTTGGTGTGATGCTGGTGACCTATTTCACTTGAATCACTTGGATGATTTACAACATTGTCCCTGTGTACTTGCAATAGATTGATGTGTTCATATAACTGTTACACTTGTCATTACTCTCATAGGCATACGCTATTCATCAATCAAGATTCTATGTCGTGCAGCGACAAGCTGAGTAGGTTCAAGACGAATGATAGTCCCAACTCTGAAAGTTTATCTGGACAATGTTTAAAGCTCACCGGGACCAAATGAGTCAGTCCTGTATTGCTTGGTGAATGAAAATGTGTTTGAAATTCAAGAGACTGAACAAAACATTTTTATACAAAAGACAATAATGGAAAATGTATAGGACAACATAGGGATCTTGGAAAGAGAATCTGTAAAGTCGTCCTCCATCACACATTCACAGATGACTTATGATAATAAATGTAAATGCTGCATCAGCAGACATATGAGATAAAGGATTAGTAGCCCACCTGGAGGCAGGACAGAAGGCCAGGGCTCTGACTGCATGGTCATGAGCAAGTAGGCATCGATACGGCAACAAACTCAGTGACCTATCCGATTCTCGCACTCGCAACAGCGCAGACTTCGTTGACAGATCCCATAGACCTACTATACCTGCAGAGAGAAGGAGGGAGCAAGAATGTAGCACACAAAACAGTACAAAAACTGAAAATACAGGCTCTAATTATTATTGTTCAACTTGCAACAGACACCAGGAAAAACAGAAGTTGATGGAAGTACTATATAACCAAGAAAAGATCTTGTTGAAGAATAAAGTATGCATATGGATGAATCTGAGGGATCCAGATTTGTTCAGTCTTTCCAACACTGAGCAGTTAATCAAGAACATCTTAAAGGGATCAATGCGTACCATCATAGAATCCAACAGCCATTATATTGTACGGCTTTTGAGGCAGCCAATCCATAGACATGACTAGTCCACTCATTTCATGGCGAGGAGCTTTGAAGGAACCCAGCCTCAAAGTTAGTACTCCTTGTGCCTGCAGAGAACAAGAGACAGGAATTACAACACACACACTAGGGTTGAGCATTATATTTTCCTGTATGCCAATGCTATTTACATGTGCTAATTCGTAGCCTAATAAGTAGGTGTTCAGAAATAAATACAGGGAACTGTGACAGTATGATAAGAAGAGGAGCCTACCTTGTATATTCTTGGTTTTTCGCTGTCTGCTCCTGTGGAGAGACGCATAAAACCAGACCTAGTAACTGTTAAAAGGTGGTGAGAAAGCTACGCATTGCGATCTATACAAAGAACATGAACATGGGCATTTCCATAGAATGAAAAGTTATAATCTAGTGGTGGAAGTCATGTGAACATTTTTGTATTGCTTCATCAGTACAAACAGTAAAAAATCTGTTTTATGTCACGTCCTATAGGCAGTGAGGACCACCATCTTGGCTGTACATCGACAGACTTGGCTCAGTGTTCTTCATTATGAGTAGCACTTTGTCAGTGTCAGATGTAATTAAGGTCAGTTGCGCTCCAAGCAGAGCAACATTAGCACTTGAACATGATGAGCCATTACCATGTTATGACTGTTAAATGTTTTTTTAACATGCCAACACTGCCATGGTAAGGATTCGCTCCAGAGAAAATCTACTCCTTTATCCTTTGTCAACATGTCTGTATGGCGTTTTTGTATGATAGAAGACAGACAATGAGTGAAAAATCTGTCAAAGTGATGGCTCAGCATTTTGTCTAGAAATTGCAGTGTACCAGTGACAGTCTTAGAAACACAGATTCACACTTACACAGTTTCATATGTAACAATTCTGAAGAACCAATGCTGTGTACTTGCAGGGTGGAGCTTTCCGTATTTGTGTGTGTTTAGAATGTTGTTCAGGTGAGCTGGTATGCTCAAGCTGCAGAAAGTGTGTTGGGTGGGGAGAGAGCTTAGATTTTATAGAGCTGCACATTCTAAAGGATGCAACCATGTAGAGTTACACTGAAACCATTTAATGGCTGGACAGGATCATTTTACTGGGAAAAAAACAGACTAAAACTTTAAAGGTATTATTTTTGGCATCATTTGACAAAAAATCCATTCTAACCTTTTGCGATTTAGCGTCTCTACTTCCTAGTGGCTGTTTTTTCAGGCTTTAAAAAATATAGGCCTTGACACCCGCCCAACCACAGGTACTCCTAGGTGAGATAGCATAAGGAGCAACAAACTCGGTAGAGCGAGTAAGGCCACCGTTGGAGTGCCCTCTCCTGTATGATTGATCGTTTGTTGTTAATAATGATGTTGTTTCTGTTGTTTGAGTGAATGTATGTCTTTGTCTACTGCAGAACAGGGACCTGCTGAAAATCAGTTAGTTAACTGAGTCAGGCTTGATTATGTTTTTAATTTTTCCCTGTTTAATAAAGAATAAAGAAAGAAAGAAGAAGAAAGTCTGCTTTGCGAGTGGGACTTGGTGGCTAAATGGGTAAAACAGACAACTTTCATTCGGAAGAGTGGTGTGAAGCCAGAATTGAGTGTTCATTTTCTTTTAAACTAACTATTTTTGTGCATACACCTGTACTTGGCTGGTGGGAGGGACTCAGGGTACAGAGGGCAGATTTCGAAGCTGTCATTTTGAAATCCTTTCCTTTTCTAGATTTCTGTCTACTGCAGTTTCAAGAAGCCTGTGGCTAAATAAATACTGGGGAGGGTAATCATGTCAGACAGCAACACCACTCAATATCATGTATGGACAGACTACTGCTGCAGTGAATAAATAGATATTGGAGGGCAGCACTTAAGCTGAGTGTATTCAGTTATTTTATAATGTCAGCCTTCTAAAGTACGAACAGCAAATTCATTTCGTTTAACCTAAAATGTAGACAATAGGAACCAGTCGTGAACTAACCGTGACGTCACCCGTTGGTGTTTCAATGCCGAGAAAATTAAGCCCGGATTTTGCTACTTCCTGGTCGCCATTTTGGATTTTTTGGAGCCAGTGACATAAAAAGCGTCATCAAACAGGCTGAACCGGAGAGCAACTAGGGGCAGGACCAGTCTATGGGCAGGCCAGACTGAAGCCAGACTGCTGAAAGCCTCACCCTAAAGGATCTGTCAATCATTCCAGACAAGACTGTCTATCAAGTATAGCCACGCCCCCTGGCTCCGCCAACTTTAACGATTTATTTAAAATTCAGTATTGATTTATTTTAAGATCGGCCACCTGATCTCTCATTTTGACCATGAAAACTAATGGGAAAAAAATTCTGAGCTGTAGAAAATCAGTCTATCAAATTTTATTTTTTCCGGTGATGAATTGGAGTCTATGGAGCAAAAGCTTTTTGGAGCCAACCCCAGCGGACGGCATGATATTGCAAGTTTTTGACACTTCTGGGTGGGCTTCATTTTTGGAGCCAGATGCTACGTCCATCTTTATATACAGTCTATGATAGGAACTATAACCTATGTGCTCAATGAAGTGTCAAAGATCAACATGTACCAAAATATTTCTTGAAAGTGGAATTACTGCCACACCATTGTATTCCCCCACCAGTCACTCAAGTAGCAGTTTATTTTCAAGACTTGTGTTCAAACTTAACCTTACATTCTTTGGAACTAAAATGTCATCAGCACATTTGCCATGATTAAAGTATAAATTGTTAAATTATGAAGAAATATCGCTTGTACAACAGACAACCCTCCTGTCTTTACTATCACCAACATGGAGGCATAACCAGGAAATTAATCAAATTTTATCAACTCAATGCTTATGGTAATCCGTCCAAATGATGGACTGTGACGCGTTGGACAGATCAAAGGACGAACCGACTTTGTCAACGGTAGTAAGTCCCTGATGTCTTAAAAAATGACTGGATGCTCAGCACCACTTTGGCAGTAATTCTGCTGTGCATCTTGACCATCACTGTTGAGTTCAATAGATGTAAAATCCAATAACAAAAAAGGGTGTCAGACTGTTCCAGATCATTAGTTTTCTCTCCTCCTCCAGTTTAGATTCCTGAGAGTTGAGATCAATAGTGTCCTCTTCACTCTCCTACACCCTCCATCAACTCAGCTCGGCCTCAGAAAAACACACACTAGTGCTTTTATATAAGCCTCTTGAGTTGTAAATCAAGGCTTGCTCTTTTAGCTCGCCAGACCAACAGAAAGACCTGATGTGAACTCCACGCATGCCGTCAGTAAGAATA
Organism: Acanthochromis polyacanthus; assembly: GCF_021347895.1. NCBI lineage: Eukaryota > Metazoa > Chordata > Actinopteri > Pomacentridae > Acanthochromis > Acanthochromis polyacanthus. Next base: position 16,549,163 of record NC_067128.1, on the reverse strand, counting down.
CGTGGACTCATGTTATCCAGCATGGCTTCACAACTTGGACTTGGGTTTCACAGAAGCCTGAAATGACATTTAACTGGAGTCTTCAGCTTCTAAGACACTGTGCTCTTCTTAATTGTGAATATACTTGCATTTACAAGAAGGTATTTAAGCTGAAGTAGCAGCGCCAGACACTGAATTCTGTATTCTACTCTTCCTCGAACACACCTTGTCAAAACTTGGCACCTGCATTCCCCATTGTGTATTATAGTCACCAGCAGTTTGGAGGAAAACTTGTGGCATCAACCCATCAGGAAGTACGGATGAAGGGTGAGCTCTTAATTGCTCTAAACCTCGAATTTTTTTATCCTTTCAAACTTGCTGCCTCTAATTGTAAATAATTTGGCCTGCAAGCAGACCCTGACTCTGATGTGTGGCTTGTGGACATCTGCTTCGTTTGCTTGTTAACATTGTTTTTTGCTCTGAAACTTAGAAACCCTGACAAACATACACATAGATATCTAGTATAATGTATGTTTACAGTGACATAAACATGATTAAAAGTGCAGAACTTGGTTTTATCTGAGCTGTGATACTGATAAAGTAGGCTTTCAAGATAAACAACAGCGAGATCTACTGCCGATAGACCTTTCATCAAGAGTAACAAGAGAAGAGTTTGGTTGTTTCGCCTAAATGCATTAGGCAGTGCTACACTTTTCATGAGTACAGCAGGGCCTGCATGTCAAATTTATAGTCTCCACAGTTCTGGATGAGTCTGCCTCTACTCCTCTATGGACATCCATGCAGCCCAAACTGTCCAACTACAAGGACACAGCATTAAATGACATAATAGGTCATTAAAAAATTAATGAATAATCATTGATCCTGACTGCAATGAAAGACTTTTAATGTAATTAGTTTCTCACTTTCACAGCTCAGCCCTAAGGTGACAAATATTGTTTTGGAAGTTCTATTTAACTGATGTCTATAATGAGTCAGCAGTGTATATTTCTGTAAATGGGGCTTTGTGTTAAGGGGCCAGTAAATGAACGCTAATACAGTCAATCTACACTAAAACTTCTGTAGTCCAGTTCTTAGCCATAAACCCAGCGTTTCCTGAAAAGCATACATTTTAAACATACTTGAAAATAACATAGATGCATCTCATATATTGAGAACAGGGTGGACATTTTTCCACCATATTCTAATTATATGTGATGCACCTGTATTAACACAAAAGTGCCAAATTGAAAACAAACAGTGGACTGATTCCAGCAATGAATAAAAACACAACGCATACTAAGGATGCTCCCACCTCCTTCCCGACCCAATCCTAAGTAAGTCCTCGGTGATTGACAGAGTAGGGATACAAGAAGTGTCAGCTACTAGACCTAAAATTCATAGCTTCCAACACTAACAACTGGCCCGGTGATGCATCTTCTTTGTCATTTCAATTATAGATCCTTGTCTGATGGAGAACTCCGCTGTAAATTATGTGAGTTCACTACGCCGTCTTCCATTCTCTCTTTTGTCTTTTTTTCCCTCCTTCCACACTCGCGTCTACACCTCCAACCTCCTCCGCCCTCCAATTCTGCGGCTTTAACAGCCTGCTCTGTTCATTCACTTGCTCATTCATTCTGGTGACTGGATGGACAAAAGCCATTTATAATTATCTGCTGCTAACAGTGCTTGGCTGGAGGAGGGAGCGTCGAATAGACACACACACACACACACATCCTGTTTAACACCATCCAAGCCAATTTCACCTTTAACCTTTTTAACTGATACTGAAACTGGCAGAAATTGTATCCAGCTATGGTCACATAAGATAGCTAAACTCCATTCAATTAGTGCTCATCATGTCAGGCTGAGAGGCGATATGAAGAAATTCACAGGTCATTTTTCACTTGGTTGAAGGTACCTCTTCCATCCGTCCCCTCTAAGGCCAGTTCAAAATAAATGTAGCTCTTTGAAAAACACGAGAGCCGATGGGAGGTATTTTTGTACCTGCAAAATATGCTTTAAGTCAGCAGGTCAAAATCACGTGTTAGCAGAGTTGTTTGTTGAAAGCCTGCAGAAATTTCACATCTTATTTGCAATCACATGATTAGACTGCATGAATAGCTTTCAAATGCTTCAGGTTTGTGTCTGCTGAAGTCACTCTCTGTTTGCACAAGCCCCGATAAGTCTGCAGCGGTCGATTTGCAGCAGGATCACAATCATGTGATCATCAGCAGGCAGCTGATGTAGTGTTCCCTTGTGGTCATAGTTAAAGTGATGCCATGCCACTATCTGTTTATGAGTGATGTTGCTAACAGACAGGCAGACAAACAGACAAACCAATGCTGATCGTCAGATAACTCCACCTTGGCGGAATAATAAAAACAGTGCTGTGAAAAGCTGAATTTGCATTTGTCTATTATCCCTGTCACTGGATGTTTTCATATCAGCTAGCATTTATAAATATCACTCAAAACACAAACACCTACAGCTATAAGGTGTGTGTGTGGAAACACATTCAACAGCATCACCCAGATGTACCAATCACTGGAACTAGATGCCAAAGCAGAACGAGAGCCCAAAACATTACAGAACCAATTGGCATTTCCATTTCATCAGCTACGGAGAAAAGAGACAAAAGCAGTGTCACTTTGTGCCATTTTTAAAGGTGAAACCTCACTGCTGGCTTAAACAATCAATTTGCCTTAGTTATGAATGTGTTGTAGAATCTTTTCTTCTTGACAGTATGCAGCATTTAAGTGCCTTAAGTGTTACAGTCAGAATTGTGGCCAATTAGAAACTTATTAGAAATAAAAAAAAATAGAAATATGTTCATTCTTTTCAAAAATAAATGGGGAAAAAAGTTATGATTCTTTTTTCTCTGCTACTTAAAAAAAAAAAAAAAATACAGTCCCTAAGGCGTCCAGATAGCTCAGTTGGCTGAGTGGGTGACCCATAAACAGGGGCTATAGTCCCTGACGCAGCGGTCAAGGGCTTGAATCCAACCCATGGCCATTTACTGCCTGTCATTTCCCCACTCTTCTAATCATGTTTCCTGTCTCTCTCTCTACTGTCCTTTATAATAAAGTAAAAAAGGCCAAAAATAATGACTTAAAAAAATACAGTCTTTAGTTCTACAATTGACTCTTCATAATCCATACATTCATTTTCTAGTTGTCATGCATTATTAATCATTAAATTTTGAATTTCACTTTGGCATGCTAACATTTTTTAGCATCCCAAGTATCATTACTGTGACTTCATGAGCAGGCTGAAAAGAAAAAATAAATGGAACGGTATGATTTTGTTTTGTTTTTTTGCCTTGTAAGCACTAAAACCATGATAAGATCGGTAACATCACCTTCATGTCACTTTGGCTATAAGATCTCGGTATTTCTTGTGTTTCAGTGAAATCTAGCTAGAGGGAAGGTCAGGGGTCTTCACAACCATTAGGAGAGACCCATTGGACCATTGAGAATGTCACTGTTTGTCAAGATGGACCAACGACCGGCTAGCCTCACATGCTGTGGGCTCCGGCACCAACAGGATAAATGGTGGATACTGTTGGACATGGTGTATGTTTCATAAGCTGACTTTAGTAAACATGTAAATTTGACTACCAACAAAAATGAGATGAATAATAAATATATGTTTTGTGTAGTAGCATTTGAGACAACATTTAATCATTTATGTTTATACAGAAATCACACAATTTTTAACATTTTAGATAGCTTTTATAGGTGCACTGGGGGAAACTTAGACTTCAGATCTCAGTATTTCCCCATCTGTGACGAGAACTGTGCTCGAAAGCTCTGTGTTAGTCCATATTTGTCTGGGCAGTTGTGTCTCTGTGTGTGTGTTTTGGTGCAGTTAACTTCAAATGTGAGCTTTCTGCAACCTTTCTATCCAATAACTATAACCTATAGTTGGAAGCAGGGGGCTGATGTAGCAGGAGTAGCTCTTTGGAGACTGGACCCAATGATCCATGGCCACAAAATAAAATGGAAACCAGAGGCCATGAAGCAATGGGGGGAAAAGTAAAAAGAATAGAAATGTCAGGCTTTATACGGCTTTTTATGTCCACACTGAGGCACTAGAAATTTTTCTTGATTATAAAACCGAGCCATGTGGAATACTGTGGAGTCCGATGTCAAGTAATATATTGAATTTCACCGTAATATTAACATATGATTGACTGTACATGAGCTCCTCTACAGAGATGCCCTTAAATCAGAGTACGAGCAGCTCTTGCTGGTGTGATGCATGCAATTATAGGTGAATAGCTGAGGTTCTGTCAAAGTAAATGCGCAAATACTCAAGGTTCTCTATGTTTGAAGAAATGCATTCTTCACAAAAAAAATCATTAAAAGCTGACCAACACAACTATTAGTCAACACTCATGTTACACTGTGCTACAGAGAAGGCATGCCCCATAGGATAAGGCATGTAAGAAGGTTGTGTCGAGTGTGACACAATGTAAGCGTGTGAGCATTTATTTCCAAGGTGTGTGCTGTAGTGAAATGTTATGATCTTAGACTGGTGTTATGTTTAATCAGATTAGCCTGTAGCACTGGGCTGACGCAGACAGATAAACACACACACACACACACACACACACACACACACACACACACACACAGATATAACTGGGCTTCTGTGTATGATGGATGTGGTAGATAAGCTCGCCATTAATCTCATTCATACAGTGTTATATCAGCAGAGCCCCAGAGGCGGCTGACGCAGTGATCTGAATGGACTGGACCACAGGCCCCACCATCCATAATGTCAGCATATACTCACACTCCAGGAGAGCGCTCTCTGTGTGCACGTGTCCTCCGCTGCCATTGTTAAAGCGGCATGAAGTAGTTTTATAGACCCTCAAGCACCAAATACGCACACACACGAGCGGAGTGAGGGTCTTTATGGTTACTGTCCTCGTATCGGGCATAAGATCTGGTCTAGTTAATGAGGTCTGTGTCTGATATGATGGATAAGCTGCTGTGTGATTGATTAGATGCTTACTGATGAGATCATTTAGCTGTGTATGAGGAAAACTATTCATCAATTATTCAATCAACAGGAAATTAATTAGCTAACTATTTTGAAAATTAGTAGTCTTTATAGATTAAAAAAGGCTTCTGTGCAATTAGGATTTTTTCGACTGACAATCCTGAAGTTTGACACTTTTATTCAAAGATGTTATTCTGGGCTTTAAGATAGGAAACTGTGAGCATAATCTACATTTCTAGGGATGTTTATGCTTAATTGATAATTAGGTAAGTACTGTTTAATTCAAATTGTTGAAAATATGTTAACTTAAAAGACAGAAGATGAAAGACGTGCATATCAAAAAATGTATTGCACATTTCGCTGTAGTGTCTCGTTACTGTGTTTGATGAGATGGAAGATTGTAGCTTGTTTGCTGCCTGTGATACTGTAACAAACCTGAAGGGGAAATCACTCAAGACTACTTACTAGACAACATTGTGGGGTTTTTTTTAGGTCACAATGGACACCATGACAGAGACTTCTTCGGTAGTAAAAGACTTCCCGCCAGAACTCATAAAATAAAGATGAACCAAAGTTAATCATGACATCAGCTGAGTACTGTACCAGAGCAAGTGGTATGTATCCAGGGCTAAAAATTGCATTCTCAGCATAGAGGAAATTTTTTTAAGGTATTCAATTTGTTTTAGGGATTAATTGGTTATTCATTGATAATGTGGCTGACTATCGATTAAGAAAGGATTTTAAATTTGCACTCCTATGCATTTCCATAAATTCTGTAGCAATGTAGATGTCATCATGTGAAAAGTTCTCACTTTTTTACTTCTGTAACACCACCAGCCCAGCCTTCAGGTGTTCAATAAAAGATCATCGTTTATACAGGTACTGTTGAAACTGTAATAAAGTTGGTCCTTTGAACTTTAAACCTGTTCTCTTGCTGCTGAGGAGTGCGGGGTGCTTCCAGGTGACTGTGCGCCTGCTGGAAGCTCCTGTTGGTAATATTCTTTGTTGTGGTGTATAAATGAATAGAGTATGGAAAGGAGTGAAAATCAGCAGCTGGGTGCAGTTTTGGGAGTTTTCAACACAGTGAAGCTGGTCATTTTTTACAGTGCAGCAATGATCCAAAAACTACACGGATTGCCTTATTCCAGACCAGGGTCCTCAGACTACAGCAGTAAACTGGTAATTACTACAGGGCTTTTGAAGGCCAACACTGCCCTCTGCTGGCCACGGGACACATTTCATTGTATGGATGTCTTGTCTGGTCTATGTTGTGCACTAATCTAAAACTTTGTGTAATTTTTACCTTTACTATAGCTGAGTGGTTATAATTACTGCAAACTGAAGGGGAAATTGTAGTCAACTATGACTAATAATTACAGTCCTACCTGAGTTAGCTAGCTTCTGGCTGGAGTGCAGAGCATCCGGGTGGGGCAGGCTGTAAATGGTGACCAAAGAGTTGGAGGTGGCTACAGCCAGAAGGCCCAGTCTGGGCAGGAAAGGAGCCTGAAGGGTGAAAGCATGAATGTAACCTGACTTCAGAATGTCAGTCTCAGCTACAGGCTATAACATTTCATATTGCACTTCTTTTGTAAAAACACTTTACCTTTCTGTCACAGTTTGGAAGCTCCCAGCCTCCTGCAGGACACCACTTCAAATGCCATACGACGCCATTGTCCTGGGCTAAACCGTAGGCCAGGACAGGCTGGGAGTCCGGGCTGCAGAGACATTAGTTGAGGGGGAAGGGGGGAAGCAAGATCAGTACATAAAAGCTAAAGGTGACTCAGGTGGCCAAGCAGGTTGTCCGCTAAATACAGGGCTGGCAGGTCAATCTCCAGTACTTCAACATTCCCAAGTGTCCTTGGGCAAGACACTGTGGCCCAGATTTCTCCTGGTTGCATGAGAACACTCTGTATGGCAACTCTACTGCAACTGATGCGTGTGAGTAGGTGAATGAAAAACACAACAGAAAGTGCCTCATAGAACCGCACTATTGCTAAAAGGTGCTGTACAAGTGCACACCATTTAACAAAAAAATCTTTTCAGCTCTGAGAGACATTGAAAATAATCATATCATAGTTAGCCTTCCAACATCCACATCGTGGGAATCCCAATGTGTGTATTTCATCTGTACCTGCTGTCGTATTCCAATTTGCTCACGTCCCACAGCTGAACAAGTCCAGAACCTGTACAAGTCTTGCTAGCGTAGTGCAGGTCATCCATCCCTCGATGGCAGGCCAGAGCAATGTACTGCGTTGCAATAGCACCATCGGGTGTCGGACACCACTCCAGGGCCCAGACCGGTCCGCCTGCATACAGCAACATGTCCCAACGTTCTGGGTGGGGTGGCAGTGCCTCAAACCTGTCAGTTACACAACAGCAATTTAATAAAAAAGTGAGCAAATGAGGAAAATGCACCAAAAAGCACTACAATTTAAATACATTTACTTGATGTCTCCCCTACTACAAACCAACTAAAACAATTAGAAGTAGGCAATGAAAAGCTGAATTATAAATAGTGACCACTATCAATACTCTTAATTTTTAGGCTTCTCATGTAATTGCGTTAACAACCATGCTAAACCATGCTGTTTCACGGGGGCGGCATGGCTCAGTGGGCAGAGTGGCCGTCTTGCAACTGGAGAATTGCCGGTTCGATCCTTGGAGATGGATCATGTTGAGGTGTCCCTCAGCAAGACACCAAACCCTTAATTGCTCCTGGTGGGTCGGGGTTAGTGCCTTGCATGGCAGCTTCCGCCATCAGTGTGTGAATGGGTGAATGTGACGTATCTTGTAAAGCGCTTTAGGTATCTTTCAGGTATAGTAAAGTGCTATATAATGCCTTTCCACTTGTCTCTGTCATACGTTACATGTAGCAGTGATGGCATTCAATGTATTTGACCAATCTTTGATGTTGTTGTCAACATTCTCTGATGTCTTCTTGCTTTCTTTCCCTGTCCATGTCCTAGAAATTTAACTTTTCTCGATTTGATGGTTGCCAGCATTGTTCTTTCCGCATTTACTCTCGTAAGCACCTCTTTATGGGTTACTCTTTCTACCCACAATATCTTTAGCATTCTTTGTAGGAACCACACTTCTGTTGCCTGGAGTCTCTTCTGAATATTGTTTGATACTGTCCCCGTTTCGCATCCACAGATTGACCAGATGTAGCATCTGAGGATTCTTACTCTTGTCGGCGTACTGATGCACGTATTCATGAAGACGGTCTTTTTCTTGTTAAAAGCATCTTTGGCAATGGAAATATGTCTTTTGATTGATAATCTCTACGTCTATGAGACGTTTTCCCACAGACATAGAGAATATCAATATACAATAATGATAATCAATAATATATCATTATAAATTCATCTTCCACTAGGGTCTGTTTTCTACTATTCACCACAACAAGAGACAAAAAAGTTTTTTTCACTTTGTTCTGCTTAGAAGTTGGTGTTTTCAGTTTTGAGTTCTCTACCATAAAATACTGAAGTAACACACTATCAAGCAACATGTAATTTCATATTCCACTTTAAGTAATTGGTTGTCTGAGTACTACAGAGGATATCTACACTTACTACAGGTTTTTCCTTATGTCTTTATTCTTGCTTGTGTTGTACGTCGCTTTGGACAAAAGCGTCTGCTAAATGAAATTGTAGAATCTAATGCTGAATTACATTTTCCCAGCTATGATTCCAGCTGAAAATACTAATAATTTTAGTCTCACCTGCTGAGTCTTTGCAGAGGCATCTCTTTCTCCTTACATCTTTCTCTGGACACTCTGAAAGCAGCTGAGCGAACCTCCTGAGGCAGGTATGTTTCCAGATCACTAAAATAACATATAAGATGTACAAAGCTCTGTTCATTCACTTTTCGTTGATACATATCTCACCAGAAATGTACAGCAGACGCTTCACAGCCCCTGACAGGATAGAAACATGTTCAAAACCACGTCTCTTCTTTATGGAGTCCTGCATCTGCTGTCAAACCTCTGAAGTTAATCAGGAATGCTGCTGCTGACTATATAAGTATGACATCACTTCTGTTCTCCATTTGCTGCACTGTCTGTCTGCTGCTGCTCACATCCTTTTAAAAAGCCTAATCCTTTATGTTTGCTTATTTAAATATACATAAGCATATGCAAGTATTTTACCTGTACTGTTTTTTTTGGGGGAAAATGGATACTCTTTCAGTTTTGAGTAATATGGAGTTCATGATCCTGCATTTATTGGTAGGTAGCTTAGACAGGTGTGTGCCAAATTATTGTAATATACAAAAAGAGTGTGTTAACAACAGTAAAGCATGAGCTGAGGAGATATAAAGCTATGCAACAACTTGCAGTACCTGAAGAGAAGCTGTTTGTGCCAGTTTTGAAACACAATCAGCAAGAATATTCAGTATGGCTTTCTGTGTTTAAAAGTTTTATTGGAAAAAGGTTTTTTTTTAAAAAGCAGTCAAAGTTACTTGCTTGTGCAATTACATTTATTTATAAAGCAGCTTCTTTAATGCAGAGAGTCAGAATGTTGCTGAGCAAACAATGGTAAAACTAAAACACGACATGAGCCCATGTCTGGAAAAAATGGATCAACCCACTAATGACAGGAAATGTTCACTACCTTTGTGGCACAGGGTCCCAGTTGCTGGTGGAGGGAACCCACTCTGGAAACACCCAGCTGGTGTAGTGCTCTTCACGGCTGAAAACACACACATACACAAACACATGGCTAAAAATAACAAGCGGTTTAGTAAACAAGCACGTGTTTGTCAGTGGTGTGTTTTTCCGGAGCTGTTTCGCTCCTCTGGATGTTTATATTGGAGCTTGTAAAATGATATTATGACTGAGCCAGCTCTTCTAAATTATGGTAGAGAGGTTTGAAATACGAGCAGGACAGTTATCGCAGATGTACAGTGGGAGGACAATGACACTCACTGCTAGTTCATGCTGACAGTTACTTACTGCTAACTAACTGACTGTGTGACTCTAAAAGCATACGTGCATACTTATAGCAAACACAGTTCAACACAACTAGAAGACAGGAGTGAGTGAAGCTACTTACAACTTCTTGGTCGCCTCGGTGAAGTCCCAGACAGGCTTCATGATGCCGATGGTGAGTCCGTTCAGAGGTATGGGATACGAGCACATCTGCAGGAGAAAAAAAAAGTTTTGCCATTATGCACATCTTTTTTCTTTTATCTCAGTCTTGCTACATTGCTAATTCTGCAGCTATCCTAATATTCTCGTAAAAGATAGGTAACTTTGGTTCAAATGATAATGATCCATGCTTTGGTGCAAGTTGTGAAGTTTTGTAAGAATTTTGCTGATAAAATTATGAAAATTCTATCTGAACTGTCTCTGACAGGTGTTTCCTGGTGTCAGAAGAGGTGACTCCATAACACAATATTTAAGGAGGTGAGTAACTAATAGGAATGATTGCTGGTCCAAATACAAAACTTTCAGAAGACAGAGTGGAAAAAAAAAATCTTCCATTCACCGTCAATTTGGAATCCAAAGTCAGTATTGAACCCATTTTAAAAACTGCATAAAAAAACCCCTTCTTTTGAAAGTCTGACAGCAATAAAGGTAAAATAAACATACAGTCTGTTTAACCCTCCTGTTGTCTTCATTTACGGGCACCAAAAATACTGTTTCCTTGTCTGAAAAAAAGTCCAAAAATTCAGCAAAAAGAAAAAAAAATCCCCAAATTTTGGAAAATTTGCAAAACCTTCAGGAAGAAAATTATTATTTTTGTACTGAGATGGTTTAAATATAATTCCTTAAAAGTTTCCCTTGAAAGTTTTGCAAAAAAATATAATCCTCCGAATTTGGCAGGAAAATTCTTGGCAATATTTTTTTAAAAAAAGAGTAAAAATCTTCCAAAAAATCATAAAAATATCTAAGTGATTACATATACATCAGCACAACTTCTAATATTTTCTTTAAGAGCATTCACAAAAAAATCAACCAAAATCCAGCAAAATTCGCTGGATTTTGGTTGATATTGCTTTTTGGAAATGTTCTTAAGAAACTTTTTTTTTTTAATATTTCTATTTTTTCCACCAAAAATGTTCAAAAATGTTGAAAATGTGGAAATTTTCACTGGAAAAATATTTTTTCCCCACATTGCTAAACTTTAAAACGGGTCAATTTGACCCGGAGGGCACCATGAGGGTTAATAAGACTGATCTTTAATAACAAAACTTTCAGAATTCCACTTTGAAACTCACACAACCAACACAATGACTCACTAAGGATGGTAGATTTTAAAAACAATACAGTAAAGACAAGAAAAAAACTACTAACATCGTTTTTGTCCCAAAAAACTGCTGGATTTCTTCTACTTGTTCCCAGGTCCAGGTCTGAGTCTGAACCTGACTCTTCTGCTTCTTCTTCAATCTCCTCTTCTTCTTCTTCAATATCTGGAACAAAGTCTTCATCTTCTGCAGCATCACTGTCATGATGTATCCTCTTCCTGCCTCGACGCCCTGCAGGAAAATACAGAAGAATGAATGTCAGGATACATAAAAATTTTTGCTACTATTATCAGACGTAACATGTAGATTCATTCTTCTGTACTGGTGACGGAATTTTATATTGCAACAAGAAAAGCACTCAGAGAGCACAGTACTCTGCCAAGGCTGCTAAGCAGTCGTATGATTTCTGATGGATAAGTCCTGATAAGTCCACAGCGGTCGATTTGTAGCAGCATCGCAATCGTGTGATCATCAGCTGTAGTTGTCATGGTTACAGTGACTCTGTGCCGCTGTCTCTCAATAATGCAGAAATCCTTAACAAATCTGTGGATCCAGACTAAAAGCTGTATCGCTGCAAAAATCTAATCACTTGGTCCTTGTGTCATTTCTGCCCTTCCATCAAAATTTCATCCAAATCAGTTTGTCCATTTTTGAGTATTGTTGCTAACAGACAGACAAACTGACGTATGCAGATCGACACATAACTCCGCCGCGTTCCTTGGCAGAGTAACAAACTCCGGAGATTACTTGCCTCACCTTAATAGTCATTAAAAACTGAAAGCACAATATAATATCTCTGCTCCCTCTGACCACCAACACACAACTACTGTGACATGAAAAGTTGGAACACTGACGTTCACATGTACTGTATATACCTTATTTATAGACACACTGAAAAATGTGACAGGAGCACAAAACCCCAAGAAACTGTGGAGGATTCAAAAGGTTACTTTTCAAAGAGGTGGTGAGGGAGTTTGACATTTTAGTTTCATTTAGATGAGAATATTTATACACATCTTAGCTTAGCATAAAAGCTTAACATAGTGAAATCCATATCCCGGCACCTCTAGAGCTCATCATGCAGTAGCTTCATATTTACTGTAGAGGTCATTAAGTGGTTGCAACTTCTTCTATGACTCTCTGTGAGAAAGTGGATAAATGTACTTGTTGAATGTGTAACTACTGCCCTAATTTTGGCTTCGAGCAAATGCAGGTTTGGTAGTATTCCGCTAAATATGCTATTTTTCAACATAATATTTGTTCTATTTAAGTTTACATATGCTTTGGAAATAGGATGAAGCCAGTACCGTCGATGAGAATTCGGATCACCCAGTAACATTATTTGACTACCTTTAATGTGTATTTTGCAATTCATAATATAAGAAGAGCATTACATGAAGCAAGAGGTTGTCTGAGACGGTGCTTAGCTGTGTTTGATGCACTGAGAGTAAGAGGCATATCAACTGTACCTTTGTGTCCTTTGGAACTTTTCTGCTCTGTGTTGGAGTCTTCACGGTCGGCAGATGGCTGGGGGTTGGGCTCATCGCTGGGGTGACTAAGGACCTCTTTAGCCAAAATATGGAGGTACTTCAGCGCCCTGGAAGATTTTGTTCACATTGTTTTAACAGTAAATTCTTAGATTGCCATTTCAGATGTACAGTGCCTTGTGAAAGTATTCGGCCCCCTTGAACTTTTCAACCTTTCGCCACATTTCAGGCTTCAAACATAAAGATATAAAATTTTAATTTTTTGTCAAGAATCAACAACAATTGGGACACAATCGTGAAGTGGAGCGAAATTTATTGGATATTTTAAACTTTTTTAACACATAAAAATCTGAAAAGTGGGGCGTGCAATATTATTCGGCCCCTTTACTTTCAGTGCAGCAAACTCACTCCAGACGTTCAGTGAGGATCTCTGAATGATCCAATGTTGTCCTAAATGACTGATGATGATAAACAGAATCCACCTGTGTGTAATCAAGTCTCCGTATAAATGCACCTGCTCTGTGATAGTCTCAGGGTTCTGTTTAAAGTGCAGAGAGCATCATGAAGACCAAGGAACACACCAGGCAGGTCCGAGATACCGTAGTGGAGAAGTTTAAAGCCGGATTTGGATACAAAAAGATTTCCCAAGCTTTAAACATCTCAAGGAGCACTGTGCAAGCAATCATATTGAAATGGAAGGAGTATCAGACCACTGCAAATCTACCAAGACCCGGCCATCCCTCTAAACTTTCACCTCCAACAAGGAAAAGACTGATCAGAGATGCAGCCAAGAGGTCCATGATCACTCTGGATGAACTGCAGAGATCTACAGTTGAGGTGGAAGAGTCTGTCCATAGGACAACAATCAGTCGTACACTGCACAAATCTGGCCTTTATGGAAGAGTGGCAAGAAGAAAGCCATTTCTCAAAGATATCCATAAAAAGTCTCGTTTGAAGTTTGCCACAAGCCACCTGGGAGACACACCAAACATGTGGAAGAAGGTGCTCTGGTCAGATTAAACCAAAATCGAATTTTTTGGCCACAATGCAAAACGATATGTTTGGCGTAAAAGCAACACAGCTCATCACTCTGAACACACCATCCCCACTGTCAAACATGGTGGTGGCAGCCTCATGGTTTGGGCCTGCTTTTCTTCAGCAGGGACAGGGAAGATGGTTAAAATTGATGGGAAGATGAATGGAGCCAAATACAGGACCATTCTGGAAGAAAACCTGTTGGAGTCTGCAAAAGACCTGAGACTGGGACGGAGATTTATCTTCCAACAGGACAATGATCCAAAACATAAAGCCAAATCTACAATGGAATGGTTCACAAATAAACGTATCCAGGTGTTAGAATGGCCAAGTCAAAGTCCAGACCTGAATCCAATCGAGAATCTGTGGGCAGAGCTGAAGACTGCTGTTCACAAACGCTCTCCATCCAACCTCACTGAGCTCGAGCTGTTTTGCAAGGAAGAATGGGCAAGAATTTCAGTCTCTCGATGTGCAAAACTGATAGAGACATACCCCAAGCGACTTGCAGCTGTAATTGCAGCAAAAGGTGGCGCTACAAAGTATTAATGCAAGGGGGCCGAATAATATTGCACGCCCCACTTTTCAGGTTTTTATTTGTTAAAAAAGTTTAAAATATCCAATAAATTTCATTCCACTTCACGATTGTGTCCCAATTGTTGATTCTTGACAAAAAATTAAAATTTTATATCTTTATGTTTGAAGCCTGAAATGTGGCGAAAGGTTGAAAAGTTCAAGGGGGCCGAATACTTTCACAAGGCACTGTATCAAGAGCATTTCTTGTTTTAAGAACGTTCCAATTGTTTCTGGAAGATAATGACATTTAAAAGTGTCTATGTTTATACATGCAGGACTAATGTGTTGATCAGTAGTTATTGAAACATCAGACTTCATGTAACTTACGCTTTGGCAGCTCCTCTCCGGCGTCGGCCACCTGATTCGACCTCCTCAGGTTCTTCTGTGTTGTTCTCACTTGGTGGATCTCTAACCGGTTCCACATTCTGTACAGGCTTCCTCCTGACATATTTTCTCTTTGGTTTCGGCGCCCCATTTTCTTGCTGCACACTATCCTGAACTACAACCTCTCCAGATGTGAGGTCTCCATCGGTGACAGGAGTTTTTCTGGCCGGAGTTTTTCTGGCAGGAGTTTTTTTAGCAGGCGTCTTTTTTGACGGTGTTTTCCGAGGTTTAGCTTGTTTTTTAGGCGTCTCTGCTTCAGGCTCTTCAACTACCTCTGGAGGTGTTTTGTCTGTTGCTTCTTTTTCCTCATCTGGAGTCTGTTGAGTGGCAGTTGTAGCTTTTCTCCTCTTTGGTGGTGTTTTTGGAGAAGCTCCTCTTTCTCCTCGTGACCTCTTTCTAGGTGTTTTTTGCTTTACATCAGGTACGTCATCAGTTTCATAATCGACATACTTGGGATTTTTCTTCCGTTGTCGTCCTTTTGAGCTGGGCGGTAAATACCTACTTTGCTCTTTTTCTGCAAATAGAGTGACATCATTATTCAGATTCAAATTAAAATGAAAAAAATGCACTGAATGGACCATTAAGGCGACGCATAGTTGCATTAAAAGGAATACAAGCACAACTATCTTTTTGTCTATTCCATGGTTACATCCCAACAAATGCTACTTTTACAGCCTGCATCTTTACAATAAACAATTGTCAGGAATATATATATATATATATATATATATATATATATATATATATATATATATATATATATATATATATAAGAGTTGTACTATAAAACATGGCAGGCGTTGTGGAAAATGAAGGAAAATGTGTACAAATTTCAATTTCAGGCTCTGGAAGTAGTCATTTGTACAAATGAAATAATTTGCACTCTTGAACTACTTTCTTTGAACACACAAATCAATATGACACAATGTTGAATTGTAGTTTTTTTTTTATCATTCTTAAATATGTTTTTTGTAAGTCAAAAAAATCAACACATATAATATTCATTGCTTTTTAAAAGTAGCGAAAATACACATTTAAAATATTCCACTCCAAAGTCCTCCATTTAAAAATGTAATTCAGTCAAAGTAAGTATTGACAGCAAAATGCACTTCAGGTATCAAAAGTTTAATTCTGCAGTAAAATGTTCCCTGTCAGTGATTTATGATTGTATTGGATGTTTTGGGAATAATATTACTGCTGTATTAATGTGGATTTTGCATTTTACTGCTGTAGATAATTGAGGGTGAGCTATTTAACCACTTCATGTAGTAATAGTAGTAGCAGCACTGCACAAAATACTGTTTCAGCTTCAACACTGTGATGAACTCATGCTTAAAAGTCCATTCCAGGAAATTACCTCAAACATATCACCTTAGCATTTTTTTGTTGCTTGATACAAAAATAAAGTTTGTTCTCATTTTCAATGACTAATCTACAAGCGGAGTCTCTCTGATAGAAGATAATTTACTCAGATTTCTGTTCTGGGATACACTTAGGTTTTTGTTTGTTTGTTTGCTTGTTTTTTACTTTACAATATGATAACTTTGTTGACATACAGGCTCCACATGTGCACAGCAAGAGGAGAAAGAAGCAGGAGAGAAACACTGAAAAAGAAGAAGAGTCATTTGTATGGAGACATTTTAGATACAGACAAGCGGATATGGACCAAAAACAGATACTCAGTTATAGCATTGTGCAATTGCTGCCACTATACAAGGAAATATATGCGCTATATGATGAGTGCAAAGCCTGATCTGAATGCCTTCCAAAACAAAGTACTATTTTGGATGCCTTTATCAGCATTACACTGTATGAGAAAGGCTCCAAATATCCTTTTCCAAATACTTAAAAATTACTTTTTATCTTTTTAATGCAGATACACTGCTCTATAAAATCATCCAAGATCTTTTAAGAATTAATAATTATTTCTGAATAGAGTTACTCAAGTTTTATCCTGGAAAAACAAAATGTTGTAATGTCAGTTTTGTCAAATATTATGCAGCATTGTATTCTTTGGTAGTTTCATTTACAGCAACACAGCATATTCTATGTAACAAGTGCTTGTAGAGTTGCTGTCCTGGTCGTGCATTTTACAGCTAATCAAAGCTGATTAAAAAATTAGGTATGTTGCTTAAGAAGTAGAAAACATTTTTTCAACCAATTAAGGAACACCTTTTCTTCAAAATTAGACATAAAGCAGACTGTTTTTGGGTAGGAAGGTCATGAAAAATTGTAATCTGAAAAGTAACAAGTAACTAAAACGATCAGACAAATGTAGTAGAGTGAAGGGTACAATATTTGCCTCTGAGAGGTAGTGGAGTAAAAGTACAAAGTTACAAGACGTGGAAATTCTCAAGTACAAATATCTCAATTTTTATTTCAGTACTTGAGTAATGTACTTAGTTACATTCCACCACTGAATGTAATAAATGAGATAATCTAAGTACATTTTCACTTGAAAGAATTAATGTTGTATTTGTAGGAACCTTCACACCACCACACAGCTGCCAGATTACAGTTTGTTGACAGACCTTGTCCAGAGGCAGTGGGATCCATCAGCTCTGGGTTTCTGCTGCTGGTTGTCTTGTGAGACGCCTCCTCATGTGTAAGGAAAGTTCCTCCTCACTCTGATTTTGCTGCTACACAGACAAACACAAGACAGACACAGTATTTTTTATAAATTACCTCACAGCATCTGCAAAATGTATCATGGAAGTGACTACAGATACAGCAATATTTCATCATACTACTTCAGTGATCCCCCTTACCCTGGGAGTGACTGTCTTATTTATAAACCACTATTCAACAGCATAATAAGAGGAAATAAATGTAAAAGTCACGTCTTTGCTATATTTTCATAATGTACCAGCTTGCTAATAATCATTATGGAGGAGTAGAGAAACATAGCTAGTAGTCGTTTGAGTCTGTTACACCAAACTCCATTCAAAAATATTACAGTTTAACGCAGTCTTCTCTACAGCCAAGTGAACATGTACGTTAAATACACAAAGACTTACAGTCCTCAATGTTTTAAAATCACACTTTAATACGGCGCAGGTTACAACAACCAAACATACGAAGCATTAAGTTATTGAAGTGATAAACTTCAGTAAGTCGTCTGTTTTTGCAATGAGTCACTTCGTCTCTTTGCCACGCTACGGAGCTAACACACACAGCTAATGCTAACTGGCTAAAGTAGCAGTGGAGTGTGTGTGTCGCTATATGAACTATAATGTAGCTAAAACCAGCCTGTAACCGAATACTAGCACCGTTAAAAACTCACCCTGTGTAACTCCACGGCTTCTTCCCCGGTGGCGAAGGCTGAGAGACCTCGTACCGAAAACGGGAAGCTGGACTCCGTCCACCCGGGATCGAATCCCAAACTCCTCTACCGGCAGCGACAAAGTGGAAGATCACCGGAGCCCCAGATACCAGACCGACATGTGAATCCTGCCGGCTTTCTTTCACATAAGTTGAACTACAAACATCTCCCGCGTTGTTTCCTTCGGTTCATGAAACTGAAAGCCACATTTTGCTTACAACAGACCGCCATGTTACTGTGGCAGCAGTGTGGTTCGCACCGCCGCCTACCAGCACACAGAGGAACTGCAGCCAATGAACTGCAGCAGTCGAGAGTTCAATCCTGACCAGGGGCAGGAGGAGGTCAGCAGGAGCTTTAAACAGTAGATCCACAACTGGAGGAACTTTATAAAGTAGATTAGTGATCTTTTTTGTACATACTTGTAACACAGAGCAGTCACTACCATTTTTAAACTGCTGCTACACTGTTTTAAACTGCTACTATACTGCTTTTTAAAAAAAGCAATATTACTTTCAAAAAAAATCACGTTGTATGTATTGTATATGTTGAGATATTTTATACATATACTTTTAATTTTTTTTTACCAGTACAATGGTGAGCTAATGCACCTAAATGTATTTATTTATTATGTTATTAATGACAACAAAGTGACTATTCTATTCTATTCTACTTTCCATGCATGCTTTATTGACTCACTACACTCACTATATACTGCTAAAGTGGTGCCCTACGGTGGGCTAAACATGATAAAACAACCACACAAAGCAAAAAAGACACAGGGCTAAATTAGGATGAAGTGCCTGGTAGAGAATCTGCAATGAAGTGGTCTCATGTCAGTCCTCCCAGTGGAAATAAAGGTGACAGTGTCCTGTAAAGTAAACCTACAAGGGGCAGAGTGACTGTAAATGAAGGTGTAATACAGGAACATAAGTTACATTACAATAGGGAGAGCTGGAGGTTCTGTGTGGGCCCCATTTAAATAGAAATCATGGAAAAGTGCCATTTGGGTCCGACAAATACACTGAATTTGTCGGACCCAAATGGTTTGTCGTCTCTCAAGTCCCCGAACATGTGAGAACTAAAATGTTGAGTGTCAATCAAAGATGCACTGTATGGGAGGAAAAGCTTTTAACTTCTGCCTTTAAGACTTTATGTTTTATTTGGGATAACGCAGTTGCAACTTGTTTCTCACATTTTGTAATGTGGAAGGCCAAAACAAACTTTTTTATGCCCAAAAGGTGTTTGATGCAGTCAGAGGTAAAAGTAAGGGAGGATTTGTGAAGAACTTAAAGATTCTAATGGTCATGATGAAAAATAAAAAAGAACAACAAAAAACACGTCACGAATCTTGTAACATGAACTTGTTAGATGAAAGGAAGACGCTTTTGTCATGTTCAGCATTTTGACAGCAAAACATTGTTAATGACAAATAATTTGAGGACTAATGGGGAGATGAGTTACTAATAAAGTGAACTAAATAAATCACAGGATATTATACAGTGGTGGGTGACTAACTACCCCAAATCTGCATTTAAGGGTGAACTCAGGTATGTTGTTTTTTTGAACTTGTTTTCTTTCAATGTCTATCCTATACTGCACTGAGGTCCAGGAGGAAGGACATTTTGTTTTACACTTTGCTCACAGACATGTGTTTGACAAAAAATAAAACTGAACATACAGATCATCTGTTGTGGACTGTGTACTGCTTTGACTGTAATTATTCTGTAGATATTGTAAAACTACAGATGTACAGCGAAACATTATTCTTCACTCTATAAGGTGCTGAATTCACTTATTTGAACTGCCTGTTTTTTTTTTTCAAACAATGCAACGGAACACAAATGACATTCCAGATGTCACATGAGGTGGCAGCATAAAAAAACATCTCCAATGCATCAGGGATCATTCCACCATCAGCACTCAAAGACTGAAGGAGCAACATTTAATTTCACTTGACAGCACAACTTTGACGGTTCACTTACAAATAGCACAGAAGCAAACGGAGAACTTCGACCAACATGGCATCAGGTAAGACCGACTCAACACAGACAAAGTCAGTGTATCTGCTCTGTCAGCAAAATGTATAAAACTGAAAATCTAACTGTTAAACTGTTCCTTAAATGTAACACTGGACAGATCAGCTCTGTGTCACGTTCTGTTCAGGCTTTGAGAACAGTAAAAGATCATTTTTTTAGAAAATCCTGCTATAAACCTTATCAGTGTTCGCTACTTGAGGCCAGTGTTGATTTTCACACTTATTTGATCAGAGATATCTTTTTAATTTCTGCTGTTTTACTAAACACAGGGACAGGAGCTGTGATCGTCCTCAGAAAAGGCATCGACTTTATTGTCCACGCTGAGCAAGAGGTAGGTCTTTGGACTCCTTTTCATCATATTTCCTTGCTCAGGTTTTTGACTGCTCCATCACAATATGTCATCAGAACGCTTCTAAAACAGTGGTCATGTATGTTTTGGTCCTTCAGACATTCGAAGAAAACACAGCAGCAAAAAACATGAGAGCAGAGAAACGTAACAGCGTGACGGAGCTGTCCAGCTCTCTGGAAGACGTGGCCAATGTAAGTATTTTCTGCTGTGTTGTTTGAGGATGAAGTGAATCAGTAGCAGGTATTACTCAGCCACTGAGAGGTGAGAGCTGATCACTTGGTCTTACTCTGTTTCCAAATCCAGATGTATCCAAAAGGAGGCAGTGTTGAAAGGGAGGTCAGAGTGGCTGTTGAGAATCTTTTTAAAAAGATGCTGCATCCTGATGGGGATCCCAAACTATCCCCTTGTGAAGCTGTGCAGCAGCCACTCACCACCATGAGCCCCCTGACCAAGCTCTCTCACAGCAGAGTAAACTAGTAAGTGACTGTGATGTTCACACTAGTACAGAACAAATGATAAACTGATGTCTTTAATAGCTGACTGACTGGTTCATGTATTTGTTTTTCACCCTTCATCCAGCCTGGCCCCCTCCCAGTCTAACAGGGGTCTGTGTCCAGTGGAGGAGCCTGACTGGGAACTCGACTTTGGGTTTTATAACACCACTACAGCCACCAGGTAATCTGATCAGTTGGTCATAGCAGTCAAACTATCTGACTATGGTGAAGATTGTTCTACAGAGGAGTCTGACAGAGCAGTCGTCCTAGTAGTCAAGCCATTTGACTTCTATGAAGACTGTTCCTCAGACGAGTCTGACAGAATTTCCTGGGGCTCATAGACCTCTGTCTCTTTGATGTCCATTTTCAGGTCCAGGGAGGAAGACTCAGTATCCAGGACTTCTGACGGACAAGATCTCTGTTCCAGTCATTATGATACATCTGTTTGGTCTTCTGATGAAGATGTAGTTTTCTGGCCTTCTGATGGAGATAGAGACATCAGCTCCTCAGTTGGTGCTTCCTCTGGTCGTCCTGAAAAACTACTGAAGAGAAACCAAAGTTTCTTCAGCAGAATCAGGAAGACTCTTTGCTGCTGCTGGCATCCCTCTATTGAGGACTAATTTAAGTTAACTAATGTAACTTGTGTTTTGTTACATTAGTTTAATTAGTTTTCTTTATGGTTTTACATTATTTTGTTGCTATGTTACTTTGTTTTACTTGTTTCATTAGTTTTACTTTGTATTAGTCGTTTTGTTTGTTTTACTTTATGGTTTTACTTCATTTTGTTGTCACATTACTTTTGTTAGTTTTACTTTGTTATGTTGTTACATTTGTTTTGTTTTGTTATTTTACTTGTTATGTTAGCTTTGTTTTGTTATTTTAGCTGTGCCATTTGTTTTGTTTTGTTATTTTGTTACATTTGTTTTGTTTTGTTGTTTTACTTCAACTAGTTTTGTTTTGTTATTTTGTTGTTTCATTTGTTTTGTTTTGTTATTTTGTTACATTTGTTTTGTTATTTTATGTTACATTTGTTTTGTTTTGTTATTTTATGTTACATTTGTTTTGTTTTGTTATTTTATTGTTACATTTGTTTTTCTGCATTCTTCCACATGCTTTTACTTGCATTGATTTTAATGTTGACTGAAACTTTTGCTGCTGGTTGAACCTCTTCAATAAAAACTGGCAGACAGCTTAAATAGCTGGTGGAGGTCTGGATAATATTGTGGCAAACAATATGAACAGATTCAGAAATAAAATGACAATGAATGAAAGTAACCAATTGATGTTAAACTTTATAACTGAACTTTGTGCATAGATGGCTTTGAAAAAAACAGTTTCAGTTTAACGGGACAACAATGTCCACTTTCATGTTATTAAGTTTTAAATGTGATTTAAAATGAGTTCAGACAAACACATTTGAACATGAGGTGGTGATGATGAAGGTTCTCGTGTCTGTGGTCAGATTTGATTCTCTTTTCCAGTAACAAAACATCTGACAGACAAAGGCAAACTGACCTGGTGTTAAATTTATATTTTTTTGGGGAAAAAAAGGTCTACATTCCATAGCCCTCGAAAAACACTGCCATTTGCAGTGAGTCAAGGGATTTTGTGAAGTATGCTCCACTTTCAAAGTAAAAGCTCAGAGATGTTAAACGTATGTGATCCGAGATTGTAAAATATATTGACTTTTCAAAATAAAATACACTTATATAAATTATCCCACATGTATTGTTATAACAGAATAAATCAACCAGCACTGACATACTCAAATTTTCTTTGCAAATGTTCTAGTTCAAGATTAGAGTTTCTATATGATCCATGACAAAAATAAGTATGACAAAAGAGCACTCAACTCATTTTTTTTCCCAGAAGTTAGAGCAGATCATTTTTGTCTGATGAGAAAAAGATGAGACTATTGTGACCAATTGTTATTTGAATCACTGCAAATATTAGAAATGCTAATTGACTTCGGGTAGCTCAGACAAAGGAACACTTTAAATTCCTACCTTCTGTATCTCAACTCTGTATTTTTCTTTTCTCAGTTGTCTCACTTCTAAGATCTGCATCAAAAATCCAGTTTCTCATTGATTTGTCCCTTCTTTTATTTGCCAAATTATTGCTCCATGAGGTTGTTAGGGAGAAACCCCCCAAGAAGCAAACAGTCAAATAGCTTTTCCTGTCTTTCTGCTTTGTTTTGTTTTTTCACCTCAAACTGGACAAGATCATTTGTCTTTGACTGATTTATTGTTTTGCTCCTTATTTCTCCTGGTGATGAAGGGGGTTGGAAGAAACAAGTCACAACTGAGTAATTTCCAAATGAGAAGACAATATATTTTGAAAATTAGTTAGAGCAGGTTATGCGTTTGAAATTATGCTTTTACTTGCTTTCCACTTCAGTCACTGCTGTCCATAGTTGCTGTTGGCCAAGTGAAGAAACACAATGAATAAACATCTTGGGTTTGTTGTGCTTTCAGGCAAATGTGATAGGCTTGTGTCCTTTTCACAATTTCTTCTTAAACTGAACAATTTATATATACAAATATTATCCATAAAAATACCTATGATGGTGGTTTGGAAGCCAGGATTTTTTTTTTTTATTGCACAGAAATTGTACACCCAACCCTTAATGAAATGATCATGGATTTAGTCAAATTTGTTATGAAATAAAACTACTTCAGTTTTGAAAAAGACTTCTACCAACAGGTTTCTAGTACGAGAATGGGCACCGTTTGTGCACCGAATTGTGGTAAATTTTTTTAAAGGTCTTCAGACATTTTTATTGTTCGTAGTATTAGTTCATAAATATTTGTGTGCAATTATCATCGGCTCAACTGTGCATTTCTTTTTTGGAAACTGGAGATTAATGAAATCAGAGTTCACAACTTTTGTTTATGAGACTGATACGTACAGTAGATTTGATGAATTTATGTTGATTCAACCTTAAATATTCTTGATAAAAGTCTCTCAGGTGGCCTGTCAGTATCTGAATTGTGTCCCTGACAAACGAGTGCAAATTTAAGCACAAGTAATGTAGTATGAGGTGATGTTCATGTTTTGTCTACAACCCAAGAGTGCAATCATGGTAGTTTTGTGATTTCTTAGCCTTTCTAAGCATTACTCTGTTTTGTGATCTTTAGATCTGTCTCTTGTGCAACAATGGGGTGAAGCACCATCTTCTCCAAGTCTGACAGACACTATCTCTGTCTCAGAAAGTCTTAGCAATGACACTAGTGATTCAGGTTGTAAAGGGAGTCAACCTCTGGACAGTAACCTCGCAAGAAATGTAATTATAACTTGCAGCACATATAAAAAATGTTTGCATGATTCTTGGAAAACAAATGTCTTTTGCAAAAATTAATACTCATAGTTATATTTTTAATATAAAAATGTTTAATTGTAGTTGCATTTTTTTCCCCTTCATAATTGATTTTTTTTAGACAGTGGAACAAATTCTGACCTCAAAGCCAGCAGGAATGACTGTGATTGACGAATATGAAAAAACTGGGAGTTTGAAAGATACCACCAGGCGATTAATGGTGAACATCATTGTAGCACACATGCGTGAAAAAGAAGGGTAAGGACATGGATTAAGACTTGACTTTCTGATTTTTTTTAAAGAGGACAGCAATTCTTAGGATAGAATTTTTTCCTTTTGCAGGAATTGTGTGAGTAAAGCAACAAAGGAGTTCCATGCCTTGGGGATTGTATCACGGTTTCCAAGTTTGAAGGACCCATACTCGAGCAAGGGATATGTAAGTTTGCACTGCAGTCCATGTGTAAAATAGTGACAGAGGATGATTATGTATGTTTTTGTGTATAAGCACTAAATGTGTCATACATGTGCATTGTTTCCAACACAGTGATTTTTTCCTTTTACCTAGGAACACTTTTTCACCAGTCAGAGCAACAAAGGCTTTCTTGAGTGGCGTGTAAAGACTGTGCAACGTCAGTCCAGAACACCCACTCCATCCCCGAAGAAAGTGATACTTAAAGGAGGTCCCACATCCTCAAGAACAGTTACCACAGGTGATCAGCAAACGGGAGATGACCGCATGGAAGCCATATCCCTGCTCCACCACACAACCGACCATGAGTTAGTGTTCCAGAAGATGAGAGAAACTTTCCAGTACCGTCAGCAAATTTTGCACGATCCACAGCACTCATCTGATGTACTACAAATGTTTCCTCGCTTCTTGGACACTAAAGGACTGGTAGGTATTAAAATGCATTTGTAAAAGTTACATTAAAATATTAGGTTTACATTAGGTGGCTGAAATAGTTGTCCTCTCCCTTTTAATTAGATTTTGCAAGACTTCTCACTCATGTTTGGAGAAGAGGTTGCATCAAGATTCCTGCAAAAATGGAATACCAGTTTTAAAGAAAAAGTCATCCAGGAGGCTAAGAACCTAAAGGAGACCTCACTTCTAAAACGACATCTGACATCTGCTCTAAAAGAAAGACCCGACACCACTGATGATCCAGGTACATCATCAAAATCAAATAAAATCTGCAGGATGCAGAAGGATTTTATTGACTACATCTCAGAAGAACAAACTGTTATGAAATAACGAAAATCTGTTTGCATAAACATTATTTAGTATTTAACATAAATAATATTCTGGTCTCTAGCAAACATTTGTCATAACTAGCACACTTTTACTGTCTTATTTTGAAGGCTTATCATATAACAAACACAAAGTATGATGGAATGTAGAGATGCACAAAATAGGCCAATTTAAAGTGTAATGTGGAACGTGGCCTTTTTATTCCAAAATAAAAAGGGAGTTTATTCCAAAAGCCAAAATTTGCTGTGATATTCTTGTTTTTTGAATTTTAAGCAAATGTATGGATTAAACAACACCAATGATAGGTTACTTATATATAAAGACTACTGTTAATTGCAGTTTTACATGCAGTCCTTTACAGCTGTATAACATGTAGATGCTTCTAATTTCTATAAAATGTATTTGTAACGTCGACGCTTTAATGAATTTGCACATGTAGAGAGAGTAGCTTTGGGTTCACCTGTGATTACAGAAGGTTGAGAATAGGCAGGCTAATATAATGAGATGTGTTAAATGCACCTACAGGGAGTTTCACATTTAAAAGTTAAATCCAGAGCTGCAAAACAGAGTTAGGAGGTGAAGGGGGCTAGTAGAAAGACGCTCAGTTCAACTTCTGCCTCGGCATGTTTACAAGTTTTAAGAAGGATCTGATCATGCAAGAGATAAGAAAGCTGGAAGTGATTTTTAACGCAGAAGTGTTGTTTCCTTTAAACCTCATTGACACTATAACGGCTTTGTCTTCATCGGGCATGTCGCCTTTTAACCAAACCAGCATCTCTGTTCTCTGCTGATGAGGCTCATTGGACGTATCAGGCGCCCTTTGTATTCATATTTTGAAGCCGCCACTGACTCTTCTAACATGACACACACTTTACACTGAATATGAATTTCTGCACTGACTCCTATCTTATATTCACATCCATTCCTCTAATAATAATGCTTATCCTGTTATACACGTTATCAACTGTTATGTTTTGTATAATTAAAATATATAAATTTAAGCAGTTTAACAGATTAAATGAAATGAATACTACAGTATGGATGAACAATTTAAAGTCCCTCAAAAACTCATCTCTGCGTATCAGCATTACTTACCAAAAACAACAACAAAATAACAAGGCCTGACATATTAAATATACAGATTTTTAATGTGGCATTGGTTGACACAGTTTTCCAATAGAAATCATGTCTCACAAAGTTAAAAAAAACAAGCTCTCTGTGTTTACAGATGGCACAAGGCTACTAACTGACTGTTTAAATCTGGCCTAAATAATATCATTATTTAGCATGGATGGTGATGGAGGGTCACATCAGAACAACTTTTCACTATTTTCATTAGTTGACAGAGCTCCTTTAGTGCACCGTTAATAACACTACTCCAGTTTCCAGCATAGTACGGCCGCGGGATGAAACCTCTCAAAGGCGACCGCTTCACTTCAGGAGGTCAGAAATCAAATCTGTGTTTTCAATCAAGAATTTACACACTGCACAGTCATATGAACAGCATCAAGAACCTTTAGAATTTGTATGAATATTTGACGACTGCCACTGCTCCTCCCTACTGTGAAAACTGGACTTGTTGCTGGTCGTCTTTGATTTAATTTGTGATCAAAATGCTTCTGTCGTGGTTGTAAAGTGGCTACAAACTCCTCTGCAACATAATGCAAAAATAGAATAAAAGCAGCTTTCAGGTTTGACTGAATCTGGACAAGAGTTGTGCATGAATAAAAACAAATGCTGCTATCTGAAGAGGAAGACAAAAGAATTAATATTTTAAAGAATTAATGGTTTAGTTTGAGCCTCACTAATTTATCACATTCTGCGTTTCATTTTCAGTTGAGCTCTAAAAAAGGTGTTCTTGGAGGTTAAAATGAAACGTCAGTCCTTATTTCGCTGTAGATTTTCAGACAAGACGAGCACATCTGTAAATAACTGAATAATTACCAGCCTACTTGAGTTGTACAGAGGCACCGCTGATGTTAGCAGGAACAAGTCAGCATCTCTGCTGTGAAAAAGGCCTGTATAACTGTGAAGTTCTGCTTTCCACTTCAAAGTGCATGCATGCCGATTAACATTTGGTCACAAGCATGAGCGGACATGGGAAGTATTTCAGCCAACAAAACTCAAACCAGGTCCTGTAAGAGGCTACGACACAAAAAATAAACACAAAGAACCAACCAAACAAACAAAAAAAACCCCTGTTACACACATTTCTTCTAGTATTAGCTTCATTTGTGCCTCTTTAAGCCTCTGAGGGCTGGGTTAGCAGCCACTTGATCTGTACAGTCTTATGCAGTTCAACACAACAGCGCAGCCTTCCTAATTCAGCGTTTATAATGTTTAGCTTTTACTGGCAGCATTGAAAACGCGGACATTCAGTTATGAGTGTTATCAGTGTGGACGCTAACACACGTGTCTGTGATGCAGTTAAGTAGCGCGTTACAGCTTCTAATCTAATTTTACTTCTTTCTTTTTGAGGCAGTTTTTTTAACAACTTTGGTGTCGGCTTTGGGGTAATACAATTAGTTGTCAACTAATACATTATTCTGCAACTATTTAGATAATCGATGAAATCAGTATGTGTAACTTTCCAGCTTCTAAAATTTGAATTGTTTTAAATTTGTGTACTCCACTATGAAAGTAAATGCAACATCTTCGTTTTGAGAACAAAACAGGATATTTGAGGACATTATCTTGAGCTTTGGGAGGCACTGATTTAAAATCGTCACCATTTTCTGGCCTCTGATAGAGTAAACAACTTATCAATTAATCAAGAAAGTGATCTACAGATTATTCAACAATGAAAATAATAGGTAGTTGCGGGATTATGCTCTGAACGGTCATCTCAGACGAAGACACAAACATGAACTGGTTTACAGGGACTAAATAAGTAAGAAGCAATGCACTGCTTTTTAAAGAAAAGCAGTAAGTAGTGTATAATACTTTTTTTGATTCCGTTCATCATAGTTAAAGCTGGCTACATTAAATTCTCTATTTTACATTTCATTACACAAAAATAATTGAATGACAGCATTAAACATTGTAGATATCATAAAAGTGGACTTCACAGCTGAACGGTTGTGTATCAAACTTAATCAAGTGGCCACAGAGCGTACGCAATCACTGATGAAAAACACATATTTGCTGCATTTGATCTGATTTTGAATCATAATTCTAACGATCATCTTATAACAACTATTAGGACGCCGTATTCACACTGATTTAAAATGTAAAGGTCATCAAAACAGTCTTGTAGTGGTCAGGACCAAACATGGAGGAAAGATAGGGTAATAGTAACATGATCAAGAAAAGAGTTCCATAAATGAAATGTTTGAGTCTAAGCAAAAGCCAGTGGCAGCATCCAGTTATCTGGGACACTGGATGTTGACAAAGAAATTGCAGTACATTCTCCATCCTTTCTTGGCACCAACAGTGAGAAAAAAAACAACAAAAAAAACAAGACTTTCTGAAATACTCCCCATGCCCTCAGAGGTTTTACATTTTAAACTGAACCAAAAGGCATCCAATGGAGACCAATGGAGAGTAGAGCACTTTAAACAATCAGATACAGTAAAAATCACTGACAGAGGATTTCTTTCACATAGTTTCACAGAATAAAGGGTAACTTTAGTAGAATAATTCTATTATCTGGCAGATCAGAAGTGCACAAGAGAGGGAAAACCCATAACTAAATACATTCATAAATGCAAAAAGTTGTAAAAAAAAAACAAACATACAAGACGGTGTTAAAACGTCACAAAGAAATGACTGACAACCATATCTCACTACAGTAGGTACAAAATGCAGAGTACACAAACATTAGGGTACATGCTATCCGTTAAATATCCTTTGAAGACTGAACTGAGGGTAAAAACTCATATTCTCCATGTTAAAAGCGTTTTAGCTTTCCTACATCACTGAGCTGTCATCAGCGTTAGTGGTGATCTGTCTGCATGTCTGCATTCAAACCTTATCTGTAAATCACCGCAGTTAGGTATCCTCTGTTAAAATGAAGACAATAAAAAGTCTTCAAACATTTGTTTGCTTGTAATATCTCTGTGCTGTTGCATTATACTCAGCTGACCAAGTGTCTGCCTGTATCAGAGTGTATCTGGGAAGGGAAAGACAGCTGTAGTTTTTGGTTTGACAATAAATCAAGTGCGTCTATCTGCAAAGTAACATTTATTGGTGTTTTATTCTAACCTGTGCTTACTTCATTTCCATGCTGATGAAAATTAGTGTTTTCTCTTACTTGGAATGTTTCAAATAAATAAAAAAGTGAAGTCTTCAACATAAAAAAATGAACTAAGGTTACACTTCCTGTCAGTTTTCAGTCACACCTGATGTCATTTTCAAGAAATGCAGTTTTCTTGAGCAACTCCATCCACTGAGAACAACCACAATGTGTGATTATAAGTGTGGAAAAAGCCAGCAAGTGACCTTTGAATTAAGATTGTGTTAGTCAGTTTCTGAAATACTATAAAATTATTGCAAATTAAAAATTCTCACATCTCAACAATATCTAATACAACACAGGAATACATGTCTCACAACTCCATTTAGAGAGACACATCACCGACTGTTAGTATCAATTTTAAGTTCTACATAGAGACATTAATCTCTTTTGTACTTTTTTGTTGTTTATGTTTCTTGGAAACTACCTAAAACCTCTAAAGCTCTCTGCTTAGCAGGTCTCAAAAAATCCTACACAAACTGAAAGAGAACGCAAATCTCGATGGTTTCAAGGTGAAATACATTCTGTATATTAACTGGAGACCTCCTGCACAGACGAACTGGGGAGGACGGACAAGCTTTAGATTTAAAGATGGAGAATGTGATTGCAAATGGGAGACAAACAAAGCGACAATCCACACAAACACTATTCAAACGTGTTCTGTGCACAATCATGCTCATGCACAGGACGAGGGAAAGGAAGGGTGATGAGATCAAAGGGGGCAGTGGGAGCGGGAGGGATTTTAATGTCTGCGGTGCGCTTTCAACATCTGCGAGAACGCAAGGGTCTGGGTGACATAAATGTGGTCACCTGCCTCTATCTGTAAGAGTTTCCCCTCTGTGGATGTCCACGTGCAGCCCAAAATATGTGACATGGACAGTGGTGCACATGCTCCATAGTAGTGTACAAACGCCGAATATGGAGGCATTTGAGGAACATGTACTCCAAAGGGATTAGAAAGCAGCATAAAACCAACAGCTACGCATTCAAGGTCTCTGCAGCAGTGTCTGTGTGCATGCATGAGGGAGTATAATCAAGGCTAAACTCTAGCTCATGCTCACTATGTCAATATCACCACTTTTCCTCCAGAATCGCAGACTTCACCTTTAACACTAGTGGTACTAACCTTCCTATTCCACTGTTCTTCAAGTGTAATTTACCTGCACTGGAGAACTACACAGATGCAAACCTCTCATGTTACCACAAGCTGCCGGCAGATTTGGTTCGACAACGGCGACTTAATGCGAGCAATGAACAAAGCTGCATTCGCTGCAAATACACGGTTAGAAAATGACATGTATTCACACATCTGAAAAGAAAACATGATAAAGGAAGGAACAGAAAGAGAAGAATCCAAGCCAGAGAAAAGTGATCCTTTCTTCTATCAAATCCGACCAGGACATTGTTGAGCCCAGAAAGGCCAGTCAGTTGTAAGCAAAAGTGAGGATGAGTAGTATGAAGTTATATAGATCATACTTAATAGGCACAAAATCTTTTCAGAGAGCGTGCGACTACACAGGTCTAACAAAATACTATACTGTAGCATTCTCTCTGTAGGTTAACTTTTCCCTTTAAGGTAAACATGAAAGACGAGAAATGTTTATCAAACTTTTTAAAAGAATAAGACATTTAGAGTTGGTGAAAACAATCTGTTACAGATAAACACACAGATAAACAGCAGAACTACATTTCTCCAGGCTATACAGTGACAACCATTTCATGAGTGATAAGTCTCACATCCACGCTGACAATGAGGTTGTCTTTAAGATATCCATCATTATCTGAAATGTTACAGGTTTCTAGTGTTTGTCCTCAGCTGCCTTCTCACCTTCATCTCTTGTGGAAAACGAAGAACATGTCTTTTTATTTCTCTTAACTAATCAAGCATGGACGGACACCTGTCCTACCTCTTATCTACCTCCATTAAAATCAGCTGAAAACAGCTGGAGTGTAAGTTCTCTGTGCTAATCCAGGGTCTTTTCTAAGCGTTTCTCTGCCGTTTTCCAGCCTCCGTGTGGGGCTCCATGATGCCTGGTCGTTTCAGGTTCCACTGGTCGATCTGTCTCTGCCTGTCCTGCTGCTCCACCTCCGATTCACTCGACGAGCTGCCGGTATTACTGCTGCTACTGCTGCTGCTGCTGCTGCCGCTGCCACCGCTATAACCAAAGCAATCCTTCTGCTTCCTGCCAGCCTTCCCCCTCTCCCCTCCTCTGTCCTCCTTCTCTCTCCTTTTAACCTCCACCATGGCGCTGCTGTCCTCTTCAGCTTTCTCATCCACAGCCATATCCATGTCGATGGGGCCCTGCTCTGGTAGCGGCACAGATTCTCTACGGTCCATGTCCACCCACATCGGCCCCGCAGGAGGTTCAAGAGGGGTGTAGTGGAGCATCGGCTGCTGGAGCTGGGTGTCCACTTGTGGGGAGAGGTTCTGTCGCTCTGGGTGGAGGAACTGGGTTTGGTGCTGGAGGTGATGCAGAGGCTGCAGTGGGTGCTGCAGAGGCTGGTGCTGGAGCTGATGATGATGATGCTGCTGTTGATGATGATGATGATGGTGGTGGTGGTGGTGCTGCTGCTGCTGATGATGCTGCAGGTGGTGATGGTGGTAATGATCCATATTCTGTTTGTCCACATTATGGGAAAACTCCTTGGGCTGGTTTTTGAGGAACTTCTCAAATTTCTTGGAGGCCTTCTTGTTCGTCACAAACCAGTCCTGGTGAGACACACAGCAAGAGAAAAAAACAGAAGACAAGGCCAAAGTATAGTTGTTGCTCTGAATTGGTGGAGCTATGCGACGATCAGTGTTGGTTTGTCTGTCTGTCTGTGTGTTAGCAACATTATTCAAAAACGAACTAACGGATTTGGATGAAATTTTCAGGGAAGGTCAGAAATGATGCCACGACCAACTGATTAGATTTTGACAGTGGTGCAGCTCATAGTCTGGATCCACGGATTTGTTGGAGATTTCAGTATCATTGCGAGATAGCGGCAGGGTGTCACTGTAACCATGACAACAAGTGAACACTACGTCAGCTGGCTACTGATGATCACATGATTGCGATGATAACACAAATCCACCACTGATGACTTATCTGGACTTATCCCTTGGAAATGATACAAGGAACAATTGATAAATTGTGGAGGTGTTTCTGAGTCCCATCAATTCCAGCCGCCCGCTACATATTTAGGTCACGTGATTCAGTATCCGTATGTAACGTAGACATGTATAACACACACCTGTGCTCATCGCAAGGTCATTTCATTTGTGGGTACGTCTATGTAAAATGGCCACATTCTATGGTGCCGTGATTTCGGAAACAAATTTTTTTAAGATTTCAGCCGTTGGAAATGATACAACTGAGCAGCCTTTGCAGAGCACTGCACTCTGATTGCTTTTCTTGTTATTGTTGAAGTCATCTAGAGTAACATTGTGAAGAAAACAAACACTGTGAAGGTGCAAAGTAAGACACGTGTGAACCTCAAATTACCTGTGAATGGACAGAGTTAATGTGGTATTTCACTCCACTTTCAGAGTTAAACTCCTTATTGCAGATCAGGCATCTGTATTTTCCAGCCTCAAAGTCGCCCTAAAACAGGATCAAAAGAAATAAATGATTCTTCAGATGACTCTCTGGTCCTGGAATACATTGTACTTGTAAAAACAGTCACTGCACACCAGGGCTGTAGTGTTTACGTTGTCTGGTTGGCTGATATGGGCTCATCCAACCAATTTTCTTCACTTCGCTGGTGTTACTTTGATCAGGAGAAATACGATACATTTACAGACTTCCAGGATTAATTCATTTTTTTGGTGGCAGCCCTTCATTTTCACATCTTTGATCTCAGTCATCCTAATTGTGATTGTTAGGTTGAACTTATTTAACAATTACTGAACATTTACTGCCCCAAATTAATGAACAATATGTTAAAGAATCGTTGGTGTGGCTGCATTTCATTCAGACAGAGTGTAAACTTTGTAAACAGCAGTTTGTACATCACAGCTCAACAACCAACACGGCAGCTATCTAAAACGGTCTAGTTGTATTTTCAGAAATCATATGAATATGAGTAGGTGCACATTGGCTTTTCTCCAAACAATCATTTTACTATAAAATAACAAGTTTGATTTAATATGCTGCAAATTGTATGTTATTAGAATACAATAGAAATACTTTATTGATCCCTAAGGGGAAATTCAGTAATCCCAACAAACAGTATTTTTGTGCAATATATGGATAACATCTTTTACTCCAAACTAAAGAAATAAAATTACACACTCTTGTGCAGAGTCCCAGATGAGCTTTCAGTCCAGACACACTGGTGTAGGTGCAGCCACAACCCTGAGGAAGATGCAAATGACATTTCATCACAGACCACAGACCGTGGGTTCAGAACTTCACATAATAACAAGTTCTCAATGTCAAAACTTACAACACATTTACGGGTTATGAACAACTAAGCCAAGACAAATGATACATCATTAAATAAATAAATTCATAAACGGAGCATACAGATAAATGAACATCGCACTGAAATAGTAAGTGAACTTTCCACTTATTGTTTTAAAGGAATAAATCTTCAGAGCGATAGTCCTCATGGCGATGCTTAATTGATACTTTATACCTCATTATACATATTGTCTTGCCCACCTGTTCCAATTGCACACATAGCAGCCATCATACCCATACAGTAAATAAACAATGTTTAACTGTTGTGTTGTTGTTTTCTACCTGGTTGGGACACTGGACTTTCCTCTGCAGTTTGACCTCATTCTTCCACTTCCTCAGCACCTCCTGGCTGAAAGCAGGCAGGCCTGGTCGGGCGTATTTCAACTGGGAGGAGACAGCATGGAAAAAAGAAATCAGTCAAAGCTTAGAGATCAATGAAGGCGCACTTTTAGTTCATTCTAGCAAAAGAGAGAGCAACTCCATGTGTCTGTTTGGCTTTCAAAACAGTATAGAGGTTTACTCTTCTCTAAAGATCTTCTCTCAAATTAGTGAGTACACCCTCACAAACCCTCTCACTGAATGTGAAACCAAATCTTCTCCTGCCTTTTTGTCATCTGGCACCAGGTCTGACTGAAACTTCCTCTTGGGCCAGTCTTTGGGCAGCTCGTTGTTGGCAATCTCGGCCAGGTGGAAGTTGGCCACCTGAGCCGAAGCTCGCTGCACCCTCCCGCTGGCCGTCCTCTCTGGGTTGGCCTCCCTCTTGGCCTTCAGAGCCTCATCTTCCTCTGTCTTCTGTGGTGTCTGGGTGACAGGAGAACACAGAGGATCAAGAGGGCTAACTCGATGGAGATGAAGTGAAACACACAGCCGATTTCACAGAGATGCAAAGGACTAAGCAAAAGTATAAAATTATGGGCACCCTTGTAGCTCAACAGGTTGAGCAGGTGACCCATAAACAGGGGCTATAGTCCCTGATGCAGTGATCATGGATTCGAGTCAGCACCATGGCCTTTGACTGCATGTCTTTCCCCACTCTTCCACCCATGTTTCCTGTCTCTCTCTCCACTGTGCAGTACAATAAAGGCAAAAAAGTAACTTAAAAAAATAACTTTGTCCCCTAGCCACCTGAATTTATTTACAATTATATAAAAAAATATATATTATTTCTGTTTTTGCTTTCAAGCTGATGCTATATTAAGTGAAGATTGTAATTTGTCTCTTGCACATAACACTCCAGCCCCCTGGGACCCTAATCAGGATTAATTCAATTCAATTCAATTTTATTTACATAGCACCAACTACAGGTCAAATTGTCTCAAGACTCTTTACAGAACCCATATGCCTGAACCTTAACTGGTGTATAGACAATGGATGGATGGGTAGTGACTAAAGTAGGACACGTGACTCACAGGAGCATGCTCTGATTTCAGGTGGTACTCTAGACCAGCCTTGGATTTGTACGTTTTCCCACAGTGAGAGCAATTCAGCAGCATCTTCTCCAGCTCGGACTCCTCTTTACCGCACTTCTTCATGTGGTACACGTATCCCATGATGCTAGTGAACGCAGCACTACAGCCCTGGAAAGAAAATATCCTCACTGTCATATTATTTTACCAAATTTTCCAACTTAAAAGTAAACAAATTGCCAAACAGCGGCCAAAAACAGACAAGTAATGTAAAACTTCAGCACAAATGGCCACAGTTTACCTCTTTCGAGCATTTCAATTTTCCCAGTCTCTTCAGGATTTTACGCAGTTTGTCTTTGATGGCACGATCGTCAAGGTCCTTGGCATCATCTGCTGAGGGCTGGAAAGGGCAAAAAATGAGGGTCACATACTATCATCTTGCCCATCAACTCCACTAAGTGTGTATCTTGGATTACTATAATGCACATTAAATCTAAGAAAATACTTATTGTCTTTCATGAAAGCTAATAGTTGTAATAGTTCTAATCTGTTAAACTATAGTTTAAAAAATAAAGCTAAGCAGTTGAACAATTGATACAAAACTAAAAATCATCAGAACAGTCTGGCAAAAAATTCAATGCTGCAGAGCAACTGAGGTCCAGGAAATGAATAAAGCCAAGAAAAAGAAACAGCAGACTTTGTGCAGAAGAGTCTCACCAAGTGGCTGTGGTCGGCCATGATGTGATACTTCATCCCTGTTGAAGACTTGAGCTGTTTGCCACAGTGCTGGCAGGTAAAAGGTTGCTGCAGACGACAGAATGACACTACAATTAATCTGCTACAGACGTAAGATGAAACATGTCTTGAAGGTCTCGTTTGTTGTCTTTCCGTAGACAACCAAGAAGCTTTGGCTGCTCTATATTTTATCCAAAACACTAACATCAATGCTCTACACTGAGCTCTCACCAGTCGGCAGTTCTCCATGTGCTTCTTGAGCCCCTCCACAGTCTTCCTGCTCACACTTTTACATTTTGGACATGTGACTCTCCCTTTGGCAACAATCTGGAGCTGCCAACGCTCCTCTTGGCTTCCTAATGGATGCCGACAAATAAGAGATTCATTTTATTTTGCACAATAAGACTCTTCAGTAAATAGAAGCAGTCCAAACCTTACCTATTCTTACATACAACAAGCTTCCCCTTACACTTTAGTATCAACTTTAATCGAAAACTCAGCTCATTCTGGTGTTATTTAATTTGATTTAGAATTTAGTACAAAAAGAACAAAAAATGTTTCTCTCCTGGGAAGATCAGTTTCAATCAAGTTAAAAAAGTAGTTTCTTCCCCATTTGTTATCTGTGTGAGACTGTTTTAGTTGAGAAAGTGTGTAGAAAACCTGAGCAAAATCAACGATTTGTTTTTTTAAATATTTAATAAACGTCTATAATTAACTACAAGATTTAGTAGCTACAGCAGCTTTCACCTGCAGGGTAGGTTGGAGGTTCCTTCTTGGTCGGGAGGATCGGAGGTTTCTGATCTTCACTTAGCTGGGCTGCTGAGGCCTCACCAATGCTGGCTGCATCTGAACCTACAGGATTTACATGGGATGGATTATTGTTTTTGCTATTTCTTTGTCATTTAAAGAAAAAAACTGTTGGCCCAGCTGACCAGTCAGAGCAGACTAGACTTTTCAGGAGGGGGCCTTAAACAGGGGCTATATGTAGCTGAAGAGAAGAGATGCTACAGCAGTGTACAGCCTGAGAAAATAATGTTCTATCAAGTGCCGAAACTGAAATGATGAACCTGTAAATGTGTATATTATGGGCTCTTAAAAAATACATAATCTGAATGTTGTTTCCTGATGAATATGCTTATATGACACAGCAGCTGAATGCCTGACTAGCCTCCACAGACTGCTGCCAAAAGATCACAACTGCTGATATTAGGTTCATTTCCCTCAGTGTTACTCAACATGATTAATTATTGTTGTGGCAAAAGCTTTTATGTCCATGAATGTTTGTGGCTGTTGGACAATAATCATGGCTTTCCTGCAAAAGACAGCCTGGCACTGGAAGACAAATCCCTGAATAAAAAAGGTTTAACATCTTGCTTGAATAATGGCGGCGTCACTGAAATGATTAAAAGTATCATTCTCCAACCAAGCAGTAATACAGTCAGTGGCTGTGCTCTACTAAAAGGCTCCGTCAAAACATATTAGCGCCTGAGAGTGCTGCTGCTGCTGACAACTATAGGAAGCCAATATACTTCAGAAACAGACCTAGGTTGTTGTTCTGCGATGATCTCAGGACAAATCGTGAAACAACTTTTTAAATTCTGATTTCTAATTTAAAAAGATTACTTTGGGGCATCTGTACTGCATTTCTGCTTAACACCGAGATACCTGCACTGGAGAAATCTTAATGCAAGTATTCTTCAGAAGGAAACGTAATACATGTGTTAGCCTGTTAAATAGTGGACTAGATGGTCTCTTACAGGAGTCTCTGCCCTCTGGTGGCTGTGGGAAGTTATTGACAGGAGGGCTGCGCTCCATCTCCGCTCTCTGGACTTTCTTCATGTTCAGATCTTAAAAATGAGATCACAGAATCAATCTTCAAAACAAAAACAAAGGACCGCCCACTCTACACAGGACGTCATACAACAATATGAGCCACAATATTTTCAGCATGACATAGTAAAAAACTGGGATCTTAAAGAGGTTAATTTAAACTCAAACATTAACGTCACTGTCATGCAGCACATACTAAATCATGTTTAATCAGTGTGAATATTCACCAGGTCTCCAGACGTTTCCTCTGTCCCTGCTTGTGTTGCTCCAGCCTTCGTCTTGGCCTCGGCCACTGCCCCACCCCTGCTCCGGCCCCGACAAGGTCCGATCTCTTTCCGGATCTCTGCCTCCATTCCAAGCCTGATCTTGGCCCCGATCTCTGCCAGCCCCCCATCCCTGCTCAGGACTTCGCTCCCCGCCCCTCATCCAGGTCTGGTCTGTTTCGACATGAGCTCTGTCTCTGCCCTGTATCCATGTCTGGTCTTGACTGGAGTGTCCTGCTCTGTCTCTGCCTGAGTTCCAGACCTGGTCCTGGGGTCGGTCTCTGCCTGGGGCCCAGGCGTCGGGGCCTCGGTCCCTACTGGAGTTCCAGCTCTGGTCCTGAGGCTGGGACTGCTCCCGGCTGGCATCGAGGCCTTGAGGCCAAACGTCCTTTGCCACCAGCCTTGGAGGGAGCCTTGCAGTGGGTGGAGCCATGGACTCTGGGTCCGACCCATTGGCCAGGCCGTCTGATGACATCACAGAGCAGCTGGTGGTCGGGTAATCTACTGTTCCTATGGAAACACTCTGGAGGTCCTCATACCTGATAAATAAATTAAAAAAGACACACCTATCATTTCAGAAAAGAGGCTGAAAAAGTTAGTCAACCTTTAATTACATAGTACTTGACTTTATGGATCAGATGCAACTGGACACATATCTATTACAGAAATGACCTATAATTAAAAAACAAGCACTTAAAGTTATCTAATTAAAAATATAAATATATTCCATTAGTTTTTCCACACTGTTCAACAGCAAAGAAATGATGTTCATCACACGCACTTGAAAAAAGCCTTTGCAAACTAATTTTGCAGCAAATTGTCCTAATTAAAAGATGTAAAGCACAAAATAGTTCTACATATGAAAGCAAAAGAACAAATGACGGCCTGACTGTGCTGTGGTTGAGTCAAAGCCTAGGAGCTGAATGGTTCACTATGCAATGACTCCTTTTAGTCCATGCAAAGTTTCTCATTTTGATTTTCTAATAAGCCCTGATCTGCTCTGTTCCAAGTGATCTGAGACATGCTGTTTTTTTTTTGATAACAACGCAGCCGCAGGATCCCAGTGTGAGTTCTCAACTGATGTTACGACTGAAGTATTTCTTTGAAGGTTGTTTTAAGCATGAGAACAGATGAAGAAGACCTTGAAGCACGGTTCAGCAATGTCAGTCACGGAGATATTGTTTTTCTGCTTCAACACAGCCTGATGTTGAAAACTGTCACAGGATGTAAAATGTGAACCTGAGGCTAGCCTACTGTATCTTTTAAAAAGGTCACTGCAATAACCTCTATTTATGATAAATAATGAACCAAAATACCTCAGTGCCAATTCAACCATTGGCGGGCATTTGGCTCACATCATCATCAATATGAAGCAGGGCTGAATGGTTTACTAAAAGATATAAAATTGCAATTTTCTGACAGATATTGTGATTTAATTTGTGAAATAATATTTCAAAGTCAAGCTTCAGTTCAATATTTACTGATTTACATATCAAAACGTGAAGGAACAGTGAAACCAGTAAAACCACTGAATCGTGGTTTTTATTCTGGGTCAGGTGTGCTGCAAAATGTACGAGGTGTTGCTATGGAATCCTGACACTAAACTACAGTATGTACACCTTAAGCATGAAGCACATATTGAATAATGGGTAGCACAAACAACCCTTGAAAGTTGACATTTACTTTTCCCCAAAATAAAGTTATAGAGACCAGTGTGTAGTAACTGTTTAACTGGCTTTTCTTATCAGACCACATCTATATTTTTGCTCTAGCAGTTTACTCCACATTACATCTCATTACGTGAATTCTTTCACTGCTTGTTGTTAGCCACCTACACATCAGTCACATCTGCTAAACGTTTAATATTTAGTATATACACTCATCAAAAATATAAACGCAACACTTTGTTTTTGCTCCCATTTTTTATGAGATGAACTCAAAGATCTAAAACTTTTTCCACATACACAATATCACCATTTCTCTCAAATATTGTTCACAAATCTGTCTAAATCTGTGATAGGGAGCACTTCTCCTTTGCTGAGATAATCCATCCCACCTCACAGGTGTGCCATATCAAGATGCTGATTAGACACCATGATTAGTGCACAGGTGTGCCTTAGACTGCCCACAATAAAAGGACACTGTGAAATGTGCAGTTTTGTTTTATTGGGGGGGTCCACTCCTCTTCAATGGCTGTGCGAAGTTGCTGGATATTGGCGGGAACTGGTACACGCTGTCGTACACGCCGATTCAGAGCATCCCAAACATGCTCAATGGGTGACATGTCCGGTGAGTATGCTGGCCATGCAAGAACTGGGACGTTTTCAGCTTCCAAGAATTGTGTACAGATCCTTGCAACATGGGGCCGTGCATTATCCTGCTGCAACATGAGGTGATGTTCTTGGATGTATGGCACAATAATGGGCCTCAGGATCTCGTCACGGTATCTCTGTGCATTCAAAATGACATCAATAAAATGCACCTGTGTTCTTGGTCCATAGCAGACGCCTGCCCATACCTTAACCCCACCGCCACCATGGGCCACTCCATCCACAACATTGACATCAGAAAACCGCTCACCCACACAACACCACACACGCTGTCTGCAATCTGCCCTGAACAGTGTAAACCGGGATTCATCCATGAAAAGAACACCTCTCCAATGTGCCAGACGCCATCGAATGTGAGCATTTGTCCACTCAAGTCGGTTACGATGACGAACTGGAGTCAGGTCGAGACCCCGATGAGGACGACGAGCATGCAGATGAGATTTCCTGAGACGGTTTCTGACAGTTTGTGCAGAAATTCTTTGGTTATGCAAACAGATTGTTTCAGCAGCTGTCCGAGTGACTGGTCTCAGACGATCTTGGAGGTGAACATGCTGGATGTGGAGGTCCTGGGCTGGTGTGGTTACACGTGGTCTGCGGTTGTGAGGCTGGTTGGATGTACTGCCAAATTCTCTGAAACGCCTTTGGAGATGGCTTATGGTAGAGAAATGAGCATTCAATACACGAGCTACAGCTCTGGTTGAGATTCCTGCTGTCAGCATGCCAATTGCACACTTCCTCAAATCTTGCCACATCTGTGGCATTGTGCTGTGTGATAAAACTGCACCTTTCAGAGTGGCCTTTTATTGTGGGCAGTCTAAGGCACACCTGTGCACTAATCATGGTGTCTAATCAGCATCTTGATATGACACACCTGTGAGGTGGGATGGATTATCTCAGCAAAGGAGAAGTGCTCACGATCACAGATTTAGACAGATTTGTGAACAATATTTGAGAGAAATGGTGATATTGTGTATGTGGAAAAAGTTTTAGATCTTTGAGTTCATCTCATAAAAAATGGGAGCAAAAACAAAAGCGTTGCGTTTATATTTTTGTTGAGTGTAAAATGGACCTTGATGTCTTTGATAGAGACTCTGAAACAAAACTGATTCAAAAATGATTCTCAGTTTTTATCAGTTTGTTCCTCTATGCAGCTTAGGAAGACTGAACGCTACATAAACCACATCTTTAATCATGCAACATGGATGAATTTAGCAAAAACTAAGGTGAGCGGTGAAAGCAGCTGATACAACCGGTTCCAGAGACAAATAGAGAGAGAGGAATGGCTCAACAAGTGGCTTGTGTTTGCAACATTTTGAAAAGGGTAATAACATTCACTTGTGAGCTCCTAATGTGGCAGTAATGATGGAATTTGCAATATAATGTCAAGAGGCACATTCCAACTATCATGAAGAGATCTGCTGTGTAGTTTGTCAAACAAGTCTAGAAATCAACAGATTAATGAATCTCTTACCTTTTTCTCCCATAAGTTCTTTTCATCTTTACTGCGTCTTGGGATTGAGACTCGTCATTCTGAAACAGGCAAATACAGAACTGTGAGGCAGAAGTCCAACTGTGTGCAAAGAATGAACAGATTTTTATTATTAGAATGTATAATTGGACTAGCTTACAGCATGGCTAGGGTAGATATAATAATTTAGGAGTATGAAAAGAAAAGCAAAAGAATAAAAAAAGACACGGGATGTATGTTCTGTTCTGTATACTGCGCATGGATTCATAAATACCTCTGGGTACCCAACTGCATTTAATTCACAGCCTCTTTCTGGCATTCGCTGGACAACTGTTGGAGCAGAGAAGACATACTTACTCGAGATCAGTAAAGCACACTCTAGGAAATGTTCACTGTCAAAATGACACCGGTGTTAGTTGAAACTTGCCACTTAAAGATGTGACTGAATAGCGCTTCCTTTACCTGGACATGGCACTCCACTTTTTGGTTGGGACTGGACGGGCTTCCTTTTTCTTGGCACATACAAAGGTGACATATCCCCTCCAGTGTGGGCGGGGTCCATGCTAGGGGGGTCCAACACCCCGAAGAAATCACTGACAATGCATCAAAAACAAAATCAACACATTTGCAGCAGTGGACATACATTCATGTAGTTTGGGTTCAGCTGTGTTTTAGATTATGCTTCCACAGGACCACAGAATTCAGGTATTTCTACTGCTATGTTGGAGACTGACAAAATCTGTGAAAACCCTCTGGAAAGTCACTTTTAATGGTCCCAAAATGCCAACCAGGAGAGTACTTTTGTGCGTGAAACTAAGAGACCAACTTTTAAGTTTGCTCCATGCTTGAAAGGCATTTCTGTAGAGCATTACTTAACTTGAATTAACATGATAGGTTGAACATATTTAACTGAAAAAACCCATTTTGTCAGTGTAATTGAGAGCGTGATTTACTATTCCTAAAGGGCAAAACTCTAAGACAATGTGAGCTTCTTTATTCTTCTTTTTTTTTCTTGATTTTATTTCATGTCAAGACTGATTCTGAATATTTTGGCTAACCTGTTATGGATGAATGT
The DNA here is from genome assembly GCF_021347895.1 of Acanthochromis polyacanthus. Classification (NCBI taxonomy): domain Eukaryota; kingdom Metazoa; phylum Chordata; class Actinopteri; family Pomacentridae; genus Acanthochromis; species Acanthochromis polyacanthus. The sequence goes on along the minus strand of NC_067128.1, from coordinate 16,505,900 downwards.
ACATCATGCAATGATAATTAACACTGACAGAGCCCTTTTAAATGATGTTAAGTTTATCATAAGTGTTAGATTAAAAACAAACACACGTCAGATAAAACCATTTATGCCAGCTCTATATTTCTGCTATTACCTTGTCTTAGTATGATTTGTTGAACTTTAGAAACTCTCAGAAACTGGTAAGGTTGAAATCTGGCCAATCTAGTCAAATATGAACACATTTAATGACTTGTTTGTTGGGGTGAGAGATGCAAACTAACGCACAGTAATGATGCGACTCTTGGATACTTCATACATTGCAGGACAATCATCTGCAATCCATCACAACATCTGTGCAACTGAAGCAGAAGCAGACCCCTAAAAAGGCAAAGCTGGGACTATGTATTTACTCACTGCAATGTGGTGTCCGTGCTCCTCCGTATCGTCGTTATTATTCACTTTTAATAATGTGTCAAATCAATTATAGAGTCCTCTGATTTGCTTTCTCGACTGCCCCTCTGTGAGTTTCAGTTTAATTAACCTCTGTTCACTTAACTCTCATTGACTTGATAAGAGTCATTACGAGGGGTCATGAAGCAGTAACTCCGTTAAGTCAAACAGCATCCAATCCAATTATAACGCTAAATTATTTTTTTCCCAGGAATTCCTGATAAAAATATACTAATTTAAAAATGTGCTATTTGGTCTCTGATGAAGCCACCTCTCTCCACTCGTAGTCGCAATATGAGGGCAATATGAAGGATTTAGGGATTTTTCTGACAAACATTTTGATTTAATTTGTGTCATCATTTTTTAAAGTCGAGCTTCAGCTCAATAGTCACCGTGGAAAAGATTTAAAACATGTGCTTAAGCAGTATCACATGAGACACTATCAAAAATATGAATGTCAAAAAGAGGACAGCATGAATCTGTGAAAGCACTGACACTATAAAGCCTAGATCAGACACGCTACATGATGGATTTTCAAAATGCAGCTTTTATGATTTGCGAGTTCCATTGTTTCAAATCTGATTAAAAATTGGTCAACTCTTCAGCCATGGTTATACATCACAAGTAGCAGCCTACTGAGTAATACACTAAAACATTGATTAAGAAATGTTCAAATAACACATGTAAACAATAAATCCCAAATGTGTTTGGGATATTTTAAAATCTGCCACCAAGATTTTTATTTTTATTTTTACTTTAAATATCCATCATTTCCAGATGTCATTCCTGACCTAGCAGTTTCACAGCCATTTACACCCAGAGGCGTGTGAGTCATTAATAAACCATTAGCCATGTGACTGAGGGTGACAATAAATATCATCAGAACTAATGAAGTTAGAACTGAAGAAGTCTCTTGGACGAGAAGTGAAATATTTTCAGGAACTAAATAGAAAAGTCCAGCTGCCTCTACTCCCTAATAAAGTGATCTCCCTAATAAAGTTGGCCCATCTGTTCTGCAGCATGAGCATGGCTGTAAAATTAAGCCGAGAAAAGCATGCGATTTGCAAATTAATCTGATTCATTGGAACACGGTTCATGAAAGATAAGGACTGAAGTGAAATTCAAATCTTGTATATTATGTCAGATAATAATCACGGAGGCAAATTTCAACTTAAAACTGAATTAAGCCTAATTTAATTTAGGGACTGTTAAGAAAAGACAAATATATAAAGTCATAAGTAAGGTATACACAGTTTATAAAGGGGCTGGCAGTCCATTTATTAATATTGATTTACCTAAATGTTTCTTCATCTTGCTCATTTTAAACATGGATTACGTATGCAAGTGTTTTACTAAACGTTAGATTTAGTGTAATTTTTCGGTTCTAATTGTACACTGCAGTAATTAGGAGGGAATGTGGGTGTGTTTGTGAATAAAGCAGGTCTATCAGAGCCCTGATGTGCCCTGCAGGTCCAGGCTGCTGTGTTTACACTGTGTTTCCATCATGCTTGACATCTGAACGCTGTTTGTGAATGTACGTGTCTCATGTCATGTTGAATCCTGCTGCTTTAATGGAGGACTAACTGCACACAGCCTTCAAAATAGGGGCAGAAAACTGTTCAAATATAAAGTATGTATGTGGTGTTTCCCCCCCTCCTCCCCGGTCCAGTAAAGCTGTGAAAACCAGCCATTCCCGGACTGAAGAAAAAGGACTTGAGCCACCATCATCGTTGTCTGTGTGCATTAAAAAAACTGGCTTTTGACGACGACGGGGAAGAAAATAAACAAAGCTAAAAAAAAAAAAAAAACAGAGCTGGTGTTAGCTAGCTAACAGCAGACTCCCTAACCTGTCCAGCCTGCCTTTCATTGTTTCTCAACGGAGGAAGAAATGCCAGAGAGCCTACCGTCCTACAGCTCAGTCCCTCTGCAAGGACGGCCAGCCTCCATGTCTTCGAGCCCGGCCTCCTCCGTCGCCTTTTCCCCGGCAGTGAAACCAGCAGGAAGGCTAGCATGAAGGAAGGACCGCTCCGGCTGTCAGAGCGCTCACACACACAGCCTGAGCTTCTGCAGCATCTAAATATGAATCAGTGAACGCCGGTATAATTGTGCTCAGTGTCTGAGTGTTGTTGAGCGGAACGCCCTCCTGCTGGAGAGAACAAATAAGACCCGCATCTGCTGCTGCCTTCACGGCCCGTCGGACACACCTACACTCACACACTGGCACTGGGATCTAGAGACAAGCAGTGGAAGAATATGTATCACAAAAAATGGAAAACTCATTTCATCACTTTCTAAACATGCATTTATTATAAAGCAGCAAAAAAAAAAACTGCTCAATTAGATGTAGTAATGCTTACATTAATACTTGATTTGTGAGTTGAGAACATATACCCAAGTGTTAACCCTCCTGTTGTCTTCATTTACGGGCACCAAAAACTATTGTTTCCTTGTCTGAAAAAATTCCAAAAATTGAGCCAAAACAATCTCCCAAATTTCTGAAAATTTGCCAAACCTTCAGGAAGAAAACTGCAATAATTCCTTAAAAGTTTCCCTTAAAATTGTATTTTAAAAAAAGCCCCAAAATTTGGCAAAAATATTCTTGTAAATATTTTCAAAAACATAGTAAAAATCTTCCAAAAAATCCTAAAAATATCTAAAGTGATTACATATATATCAGTAAAACCTTTAATATTCTCTTAAGAACATTCACATAAAAGTCAACCAAAATCCTGCTAAATTTGCTGGATTTTGGTTGATTTTTATGCGAATGTTGTTAAGAAACATTTTTAACATTTCTTTTTTCCACCAAAAATGCTCAAAGATTTCTCCAAATTGTTGAAAATGTGGAGATCAGAAGTTCACTGTTAAAATATATATATATTTTCCCCACATTTTCAAACTTTAAAATGGGTCAATTTTGACCCACTCGACAACACGAGGGTTAAGATAAGATAATAATTAAGTACAATGACATGAAAATAAACCAAGGACAGAAAACATTAAGTGTTAAAGCGTACAAGCTAACAACAGTGTCTAAAATAGGATTTCAATAAATACAAAACATTTGCTAAAAAAGAAATAAGCTACAATACAACTATAACAGAGCAGTAATAATGTCGATGTTATCCCAAAAGAATAAAATGATATACACCTGATAATTTACTACTGCATTGCACATTATTACAGAATATTTCAGAATTTTTTACCTGTTTCAAGCCACTTATACTTCTATTCCTCTACATATTGGACGGAAAAAGTTTTTTTCACTGCTAAATTAATTATTCTACTACTTTGTTGGTTAAGATTTTCCAGCCATTTATAAACCTTTAGTATATTGTGATGCATGCAACAGTTTAAACTGGGGGCAATCAGTTCCAAAACATTCCATCAGCATTCTGCAATAATCTGAAGTGCAGACATCAGACTACAGATTATTACTCTGACATATTGCCTACAAGGCTGTGAAAATGTCTAGACTAGATAATAAAGACCACAACTGACGCAAGCGAGACTCCAGAGTCAATGACAGTTCAGTTTAATCATAAAACTATGTTTTCACTCACTTTTCAACCTTAGAATCGACTACAGCAGAACCCACCTTCAGGCCTTGTCAGGTATCATGCTTTGTAATTCACATTCAAATTACTGCTCATCAAATATCCACAGACCCATTTGGCACAAACGAAACTTGCCCTGAAACAAATGCCCTGTTACCCTGCCTTTCCCTTCATTACCAAGCTTTACCTCTAAATTTACATTTTGCAGAACCTGAAAGCTTTAACTGTGATCCCATCTGTCACCACAGAGACTAGAATTGCTGTTGACATTAAAAATGATACGATCAGATATGGATTGCTGCTCTCTATACTTATTTTTTATAGGTTGACTAATCGCAGGGACCGAACACAATAACAAGCAGAAAAGGCTTTAGCTCAGACAGATGAGACCTTACGATGTGTAATTACAGCATGGAAAGCAGGAACTGTCTCCAACAGTGTTTCTAAGTCATGACTCATCATGAACTGCATTTAATTTCAGCCAACCACAGCATGAGCTCGTTGATTAACAATAATTGGAGCCAGGAGAGAAATCAGCTGGTGTGGTACTCGTTTGGAATAAAGACACAGCTATTGATCACTCCTGAAAACCAATCCACTGATGTGATGATTGGCTTCTACAAAGTTGCATTTTTGGACGAAAGAGCTGGGAAGTTGTGATTGCAACTGACAGAATTGATTGACATCATTGGATAAAAATGATCAAGACTGTAAAATGCCAATGAACTCTGCAACTTTTTTCCATTTTTTAAAAATTCTAGATGACTGCAGAAAAAGTAAGTTACTGTACACTCCAATAGGCATTTATTCACCAGTCAGAATTCTGACTTGTACGAGCAGACCCTGAAGGCAGCAGCAGTGGGACCAGGGGGCGGGTCCCCCTGACAGCACATTCAGGGAGGAGGTTAGAGACATAGTAGACGCCGCATCGACCGCTACTGCCTATTGGGGCTGATGAGCGGTGGGGCCGCCATCTTGGTCCGGTCACCCGCTCCACTCAGCGCTGTTTGACAGCACATTTAATCCATCTTAACTCTGAATATAAAACTGATTTTCACGCGTTTTTTATTTTTATTTTTTTGCTGCAAACATCATACATGTAGCTATGATACAGGACAAATGGTTCGGCGTATTTTAATATTCATGGCGGGAATAATAATAATAATAATAATAATAATAATAATAATAATAATAATAATAATAATAATAATAGGTAATAGAATATTCTGATATTAAGCTCGACTGTAGACAGGTATTTTGAAAACACTGTAAACACACACACACACTAATATATGTTAGAGAAGCAGATAATGGCAGTAAAGTCAATTATTTTAATAATTTGAAGAGACAATATATGATTACACTATATATATGTCAGGGTAGAGACTGCGATTTGGTAGAATTGGAGTCTCTACCAGTAGAGATTGCGATCGCAATCTCTGCCAGTAGAAACTCCAATCCTACCAGTAGAGATTTGTCAGGGCTAAGGTTAGACTTTTAAGGTTAGGGTCAGGGGTCAGGGCAGGGGTCAGATTTAAAGGTCAGGGTTAGTTAAGGTTAGGGTCAGGGGTCACGGCAGGTGTCAGATTTAAAGTTCCATCTCTACTGGGAGAGATTACAATCGCAAACTCTGGTAGAAACTCCAATTCTACCAAATCGCAGTCTCTACCCTGACATATATATAGTGTAATCATATATTGTCTCTTCAAATTATTAAAATAATTGACTTTACTGCCATTATCTGATTCTCTAACATATATTAGTGTGTGTGTGTTTACAGTGTTTGCAAAATACCTGTCTACAGTCGAGCTTAATATCAGAATATTCTATTACCTATTATTATTATTATTATTATTATTATTATTATTATTATTATTATTATTATTCCCGCTATGAATATTAAAATACGCCGAACCATTTGTCCTGTATCATAGCTACATGTATGACGTTTGCAGCAAAATAAAAAATAAAAATAAAAAACGCGTGAAAATCAGTTTAATATTCAGAGTTAAGATGGATTAAATGTGCTGTCAAACAGCGCTGAGTGGAGCAGCTGACCGGACCAAGATGGCGGCCGTATTTCTCGCTGCGCAGCACCCCGAGCGGCGTCTACTCTTTATTATGTCTATGGTTAGAAGGCCTGTATACACACACAGCAGCCATGAAATGTTCTTTCTGAATTTATATTTGACATTGCTGGCAGCAGCTATGTAAATTAAAATGTATTATATGAAGGTTCTCCCTATTTGCAAACATTAATGAGGCAGAATATTAGAAACAACTGTCAGGGTAACAGTCCACCAAAAAGCGTCAATATCTATAACCTCAGCTCTAAAATATGTAACTGAATTAACACCTTTATGACAAAAAACAAAAATCAGACATATCATCAGACTAGACCTCATGGCAGAAGAGTTACTGGACTACATTAGAGTGTGCAGGTAAGAAAAATAACTGTTATTATATTAGGTCCATGTGTGGGATCAAGTACAAATATTACATCGAGCTAAACAGAAACAAAACAGACCTGATGTAACTGGCATCTAAAGTTTAACAATTGTTTGTCTTAGCAAATATTTACCTTACATCCTGGTGCCTTGAAAGCAGGTTAGCATTCATTGAGAGTCCTGTGATGAAAGTCCAGCCTACTGTTTGCTACTGGACAGGTGGTTTACAGAATCAGTTTGCTGTAAAAACAGGCAAAAAGGGAAGCACCACAAAATATCAGAACTGGACAATGATTTAACATTCAAGATGAAGATGAAGGTGAAATTTAAATAAATTCTGCAAGTGGATCTTTACATTCACTTCATTCATTTGCTTTGCTCAGTAAATAAAAGGATGCAGGATGAACCTGTTTGCATGTAGCCTCCATGTTGTGGGGGATTGTGGAACATAGTTTACAATATGTTTTGGCAATAATAATAATATAAAAATGCTGTTGTAAGATGGTCACCTCAGCTGTACATACTATATAATACTCTGCCTCCCTCATGAATGTAAACCAGGAGCCTTTATTCATAAACAACATAGCAACTGCCAGTGGCTTTGTATTTCCATTGTGTCAAGATCCCTCTAGTGGTACCCTTGAGAAAGTCTGGCATCTCAAAACGAAAATGAAAGTGTTTCACTGACAGCAAGGAGTTGTTAGTCTGCAGTGGGGAAGGAACACGCAGAGAC